>NC_081569.1:73216352-73251264 GCF_022355385.1 Mustela nigripes
ATCCTCCTTCAACCAAGGAAAAAGCTTAAGAAATTCAAAGTTAGTGGGTAGTTTCAAGGAACCAGGAGTCGAGGAGGATGGGAAAGAAAAGGAGGTGGCTTGAATGGGGCTGGCCAGAGAATGAAAGGTTCAGTCCGGCTTATGACCTACAGGGGTTATAATGGAAGGAGTTTAGCGGTGCATGCTGGGAGAAGGAAGGGCCCAGAAACTTTGTAGAATAAAAAAAATCAGGGCACAGGTAGGCGAGGGTGTCTAAAACCCTGCCCCTCAGCCTTCCTCATCAAACTCAGAATGGAGGCGTCCCGGCCCGGTACCTGTCCAAAGTGGGCGGGGTAGCCCAACATGTGGACGTAGAGCAGTTTGGCCAGCTGGCGGTGCCTGTGCAGAGGGTCCCCATCGCGGAAGGAGGCGCGGATGTGGGCGCACTCCTTCTGGATCACCTCCCGCTCCTGGGCTTGGGTCTTGGCCCCACGAATTTCCTCGATTAGATCTTGAAGCTTCAACGAAGGCACCACCATCCTGAAGGGGCAGAGCCCGTTAATGAAGAGGATTTTGAACCTCTCGGGCTGGGAGTGCCTGGCCTTCCAGCCCAGATTCGCCCTGTACCAAGATCCTGAAGGACCGGGACCCGCAGCTACCTTTCCCCACGTGGGTTTACCGAATTCCGCCCCCTCCTCACCGCGGGAGGAGAGCCCCACTACGCATGCGTCCCCGCCCCACCTAGCGCCCGTTCAGACGGAGCATGCGCCAGAACCCCGCCTATTCCCCAACACCCCACCGTCCTCCGGCTCCACCTGGTTTCCCATCCCTAGCTTGTCCATTGCTTTCCTTCCGGGGCCCTGCGCTACCTCTTCCGCGGGATTCCCCCCCAAGGTCACAACTCAGGCGGCCTCCGCTTCACACCAGGACACCAGCCCCACCAACAGCCTCACCTGGCTGGTCTCAACTCAGCTTCTCTACCCCCAGCGCTTCCTGGTACGGGGCCCGACGGGGGTTGGTCCTTCGCCTGGTCCTTCCCTCTTCCCGCCCCCGTCACGGGACCCCGCCCCCCTCCTGGGCTGCCCGGCTGAGTCGTCTAGAATCCTCTGACCTCAGGCCTCAGGCTTTGGAGTTGAGGGCAAGGAGCTCTTCGGGCGGCAAGACTGCATAGCAGACTTGGGATTCTCCCAGAGGCCTCTTTGTACATTCTCACCACCCGAAGAGCCTCAGGAGACCTTGGGTTTGAAGCCATCGCACCCCAAAGGAGATGACAATCCCCCCCCTTTTTTGAACTTTTTTATTAATATATTTTTTTTGTTAAATTTCTTTGTATTTTTTTTTTCCTGCAAGACTTGGTGTTGGCGGCACTGTTGTAGTTTAACTTCAATCCCAAATTCCATGAAATAGAAATCAGAAGTAAAGGTTTAGAGGGGAGGGAGGGAGGCAGGCCAAGGAGTAAACAGAGTTTGACTAGAAAAAAAGAAGAGGGTATGTGTGATGGGCATTCCCAGGCAAGGCCATTCCTTGAGGGAGGGGATTGGCAGGCAGCTCTTGTCTGCCTCATGCAGGGGAGGGAGGAAAGATCCCCTGGGGACCCTACAGAGGGGTCCCCCTCTTCCTAGGGCTTCCTGCCCCCAGGGGAAAGCTATTAACAGGGATCAGCCACAACCTCAAACAGGGCTCTCCACCCACCTCTCACCCTGCTTTGACTCCCACCTCTGCCCTGCCTGGAAAGTGTGTGAGAGATTGGCTTCCTTTGATCCCTCTTTCTGTTGTTTTCCCATTTCACAAGATTCGGATGTGACGGGGGAAGGGATATAACCCACTTAGAGACTACTAAACTTGTTACAGCTTCTGCCGCTCTCTGAGTTCCTGTTATCTAGGCTGGTTGTGTTCCCCCAAAACGCCCCTCTCACCCCCTCTCCACAACCGCCAGAGTTGGGGAGTGGGGTCCTAGCTCAAGTGCCTCTAACCCTCTGCGGCAGAAATATCTTCTTCAGGCCCCTTAGAAATCTGATCAAAGGCCACAAGTGAGTCCAGACCAACCAAATAAACTTTTAGGGGGAGAGAGGGGATGGGAGAGGTCAGTGGGTAGACGTGACTGCATTGGACGATTTCTTTTCTTTACACATTGCTCTTGACAAGGCATGCCACCCAGGGCGGGGTGGGGGTTGGATGAGGGGCTGGCGGTTGAGGAAAAGAAGAGGGAGATCTTAGGGAGTCATTCTACTTTTTGTCTCCCTTATCTCCTTCAGGGAAGGATAAAGTTAGGCAAGAACCTAGCTCAGTGCTTGGAGGTGAGATAGGCTCCTCCAAGGTCAGAGATGGAGGCTATACCTTCTCCAGCTCCTTCACTAGGCCTCGCAGGGACACCAGGCCCCTTGGGTCAGGGAGCCACAGCAGCTCAGCCAGTGCCTTGCCCAGTATACAGTCATCCCTTCTCCATTTTCTTCTTCCTTTCCACTCAGCTTCCAGGAGACTCCTGGGGACACCAAACCCCCACCCTCATTGAAGTTCAGGTCTAAAGAAAAGGCGGGGAAGACACGGGGCAATGGTCTGACTTAGATTTGTGTGTCTCAGAGAAGAGAGCGACTCTGAGCAAGAAAAGCCCTTCATATGTAAACAATCTAGAGAGAGAGGTGGGGTGGGATGGGGGAGGGAGTGAGGGAGACAGAGACAGATTCAGAATAAATGAGAGAATCGGAAAGGAAAGCTGGAAAGAAAAAGCCAAAGACAAACCAAAGGGGGAGAGAAAAGAAAGGGAAGGAAGAAGAGAAATAAAGATAGGAGATAAAAACAACCAGGAGGAAAAGAGAAAAAGGCAGGTCAAAGAAGTGAAGAGGCAGCAACCGAAGCCAGAACTAGGCTGGGCAGGAGCCTCAGGTGAGGAGCTGGGAGAACAGGAACGCCAGGCTGAGGTCCAGGAGGGCCACGGCTCCCACCACCAGGGGGTTGGCAGCTCCCTAGAGAGACGGGGGGAAAGACAGTCTCAGTCCCTGAGGACCATATCCAGCGACAGGTCCCACCTTCCTGCCCTGGCAGAGATGGCAAAGCTGAAGGGTCCCAGGCACCTCTCCTCAGAGGTCAGAGCAGGGGCATCTCCAACCTTTTTCGGTTTGTTTTTTTTTTTTTTTTTTCTTTTTTTTTTTTTTTTACCTTTTTCGGATTGTAAAAACATCTCTCTTCTCCCAGGCAGGGCCCCTCCTTCCCTCTGGCTCCCTCAAGTCAGGAACAGCCCTTTCTCCCCCTCCCTCCACTCCCCTCCCACTAGCATGTCACGTGGCCCAGGCAGAAGGTGCCTGGCCTTAGTAGCAGACGTTGGCAGCAGCAGTCGGTACTGCAGTAAAGCAGAGAGGGATGAAGGGGTGAGGATGTGGTTGCTAGGAAACAGGAGAAGGCCTGGAGTCCAATCAGAGTACAGGGTTCTGGGAAAACTCCACCCCTCCCAGTTTTCTGCCTCCTTTCCCATTTCCCTTCTTCCCAGCAGAGGGAGGGAGAGTCAGGGTAGGGAGGGAACAAGCTTTTCCTTTTTTATTTCTGGGCACCAAAGAGACAAAGTGTGGAGGTGGGGGGGGGGGTGGAGTAGGAAACCAAGAGCTGGAAATTATATGGAAGGAGAACAGTGAAAGATGTTTTGGCTCTCCCGTTCCTTATTGGTAACCTTGGGCAAATTACTTTAAGTGCTCTGGGCCTCAGTTCCCTCATCTGTCAAATGAGGGAGCTGGAGATGAAGGTCTCCAAGATTGCTTGCAGCTCACAAGTTCCCTAGTTTTTTTTTTTTTTTTTTTGGTGGGATATGGTCCAAGAGTGTGCAGGAAGAAAGGAAGCTGAGTCCAAATTAGAGCCCCTGAAGGGATCAGAGAGGTCTGGAAATGATAAGAGGCAAGGCATTGAGGAGAAAAGGGGCCACAAAGTGGGAACGGAGGGCAGCTCACCGGCTGGGCGGGCCTCTCGGTTGCAGCAGGCTCCTCAAGCTCTTCCATCAGGCACCCGGCCTCGGGACCCCTCGAGGCTGGGTCCCTCAGGACTGGCATGGCCATGGGCTCAGGCTCCGAGCCCCCTGGGGCTCTCAGCTGGGGCAAGGGCTCTTCATCTTCCCCTTCCTCCTCTCGAAGACTTCCGGAGCTGTCGCTGCAGCCTCCAAGAAGTGGGGAACCGTCTCTGGGCCCGGGCCTCTGCATCCCAGCCTCGTCCTCGGCCTCATAGCCAGCTAGTTCCTCTGACTGTTCACCGGGGCCCCCCCACTCCTCAGGCCAAGCTTTGGGGCTGGAGAAGGGACCCCGGTCCCCTCCAGGAGGCAGTGGGCTCCGGCGTGCAGGGGGTCGCCAGGGTTGGCGGGAGGAGGCAGGACTGCTGGGCAGTTCAGGGGAGCCCTCTGAGGGTGTCAGTCCATTTTCGTATACCCCAGGGCTGTCCTCATCCAAGGGTTCTGTGTCGGAGCCTTCTGAGTCCTGCCTGGGTCTGCGGCCTGTGGCAGGGATAGCTAAGAATCAGAGGGGCCTAATGGTCTTGGGCAGCAAAAGCTAGAGCTTTAGTCCGCTGCCTGGGCACCTCCCAGGCTTACAGGCTCTCATAGCCAGACTCCAGGCCCCAGATCTCGAGTCTTCATTACCCTATTTTATAAATTCCCAGTGCCACTACCCCAAACAACTGGGTCTGGCCCCCCACCCTCATCCCCTTGGATCCTCATACCTTGGATTTTTCCATCCCCAGTCCTCTGCAGGGACTTCCTCCCCTTTCCCTGCCCCTGAGCCCCTCCAGCTCCCCAGGTCACCCACACCTCACCTGGGGCCTCTAACATAGGTTGCAGGTCCTGGGCTATCAGTTTGGCCATTCGAGCTGCCTCCACAGCCTTCTCGGCGACACTGCTGGCTGCCACTGCCTTTAGAAGGGCATCTGCCGCCCTGCCAGGGTCCAGGGACAGGAACTTAGCAGACCTGCTCAGATGCTCCAGCCCCCTGGTCCACGCCCCCACCACATCATGTCCTCTGGATGGGAGCTCACCTCTGGAGTACTTAGTCTTGCTCACACACTGCCTGCTGCTCCCCTCCCTGGCCTGGCAGGGCAGCAGGCCTCTGCTTTCCACCCATAGATCTGGGCTGTGCCTGCTCTCATCACACTTCCCTGCTCCTCTCACACCTGCCACTATCATGTCCTGTAGTAACACTTCCCTTCCTCCAGCCGCAGCCACCGGCTGCCCTCTACTCCTTCCCAGAGACAGATGAGACCTCACGCTCTTAGCACACCTCTCTATAGTTGCACCTGCTTGGGTCTTCCCAGCAGCTTCCCCCTCCCTGCCCCCCCTGTTCTGGGCCACTGGCTCCCTGTGCCTGGAGCTTTGCCTCCTTCCCCATCATCACTGCTAACCCCCTTCCCTGCTCCTGACATGACAGATTAACAGGCTGTTTTCCTTTAGCCTCTTCTGTTGTCACACTGTTCTCACCCCTAGGTCACTGCCCCTGCCTCCCTGGACCATCGCATCCTTTCTGAGCTCTGGATTTGGGGTAAGCCTGAGTCCCGCCTTTCTGCTCTTTCTACTCCCTATCCAAGGCACTGTGAGTTTCTCACCATTGTGGTTATTTCTTCCAAGGAAAATCTTAGCTTCCTTCCCTTCCACATGTCCCTCCCATTGTGCCCTGCTCCCTGGGTACAGGCAGCCTTGAAGCATTCTCCGTCCTTTCCCCACAGTGGTTTCCCAGTTCTCCCTCTAATGTCAGCTGTTTCCTCAGTTTCCCTTCTGTTTCACCCTCTGCTGTTAATCGTAGACGTCCCATGGTCATTCAATGAGTTCTGTCATACTGACTGAAGGTGACGCACAAAGAGGCAGAGGTAAAGGTAATCAGTTACACTCGGGCTTAAATGGATCAAGACCCCACTCCTGGCCCCAGGCTTGTTTTATCTGGCTTAGGAAGGCAGTCTGGGTACCGGGGGAGGTACCAGAAGGGTGGTGGTGTTTACTGTAGTCTTAAGCCTACCCCCTCTTTATGTACCTTGGGAGATATGGTCAGCCACCTCAAACCTGCTCGGTGAAGGGCTTTTAGAGCCTGTTTGCAGGAACCTCAGATAACCCTGTTCTTCTCCCTTTGCGCTGCCAGACTGTATATGACTAGCCTTGCCCTGAAACTAAACTGGTCTCAGGGTTTAGGGCGGAGGATGACGATCAAATCTTGGGTTACATGGAGTTCTGTCGGCAGCCAAAAACTGCAACACTGACAAGCGGCTGTGTTTTGGGGTTTGGAGGGTGTAGATGAGCAAGTCCTAGTCAGAAGACCCAGTCATCAGGCCAGGTTCAGGCTACCTGGCAGGGGCACCTGCTGCTGAGGCTCTGCTGTTTCCATGGCAGCTGGCAACCAATCAGGTTTGCTAGGCCTGTTGCTGGGGAGACCAACCTGCCTCCTCCCACTGACTGATCTTTCAGCTACTGAGATCAGTTTTTCCTGCCCCTGCCTGTTCCTCATCTAGACTAAAGTGCTCCCTGGTGCCCTGCCCTCCCTCTTCCCTGGCTTAAGGCCCAGACTCTAACCACCTAGACACCAAGATGTAGCTACAGATAGACACCTCTGGCTCAGGCATCTACTTTGGGTATGACACTAACCACCTAGACACCAAGATATAGTTACAGATAGACACCTCTGGCTCAGGCATCTACTTTGGGTATGACACATTCCTACACGGAGACACCTTGGTCAGCCCTTATACAAACTCCCTGAAGCATATTTGGATGTATCTTGGCCTCTGATCCTGTGAAACAGTTCCAAATTTAAACAAAATGCTTCTACTGAACCCTCCTTTTTAAAGAAAATGCAACATACAAAAATTCACACGTATGAATTGTATAAATCAGAGGTCTGAGAACCTCATTACAGATGGGTTTTTGGCTTTTAGATTTGAGCTATCTAATCCAGCACTTAAAATGTGGCTAGTCTGATCTGAAATGATGCGCTATAAATATGAAGTATACTAGATTTCAAAGACTTAGAAAAAAGAGGGGAATGTAAAGTCTCTCATTAGTAATTTTATGTTGATTATAGGTTAAAAAGATCAAATTTTGGATATACAAGTTTTGGATATATACTTGGTTTAAATAAAGATATTACTATTTATGGGGCACCTGGCTGGCTCACTCAGCGAAATGTGGGACTCTTGATCCCAGGGTTGCTTGAGTTCCAGCCCCATGTTGGGCCTAGAGCTTAGTTTAAAAAAATGTAATAATTAAAATCATTTATCTTTTTATTTTTTCACATGGCTACTAGATTAAAAATTACATATTCGGCTTCTATTATATTCCTACTGCACAGTGCTGCTTTAGATAATAAGATAATGCATGGATATGTAATCTGATTTACAGAGAGAAAATTTCATTTACTGGTGAGCCTCCTCCCCTCAAACCTTTATCAGTTAGTTGGGTAAAGGGAGGCAGAGGAGGCAAAGCTGAGAGGCTCTCCTCTCAGGTGGATAGGTCAGCTGTACAAATTAAATCTACCCAAGGCCGGAGGTTGAGATAACATCAGTCCATGGGCAGGCAGGGAGGTGGCTAGGAATGCACATTCCCTGTCTCTCTGCCCAGGGTTGCTGCTCCCAGCTGCAAGAGGAATACTGGGGACAGGTTTCTGAGCCTGTACAAGCCATCGCTCCTTGCTACTCCCACACACAACAATGACACACATCCCCACAAAAGACACTAAGACACACTTATAGTCTAACACGGCTTCCCTCAAATACCCAGACACCCACAGTTACACCCACATCCACCTGTAGCCTCAGATATAAACACTCCAAATACCCAGGGCTACAACTGCTCGGCCTCGGGTCTGCTCTCCTCTACCAGGCCCCAGGCTTTTGGTCGTGGTCCTCCTGTAGGCACTACCTGCGCCCCCCCCCCCCCCCCCCCCCCCCCCCCCCCCCCCCCCCCCCCCCCCCCCCCCCCCCCCCCCCCCCCCCCCCCCCCCCCCCCCCAGCTGTCCCCAGGGTACCTTCTCCACTTAGCCCAGCTTTGGCCTCTGCAGCGGATGCCCACCTGGCAGCGGCGATCTCCTGGCGCTGGCGGGCAGCACTCACGGCTCGACGGGCGCCTTCGACAGCCCTGTCCACCTTCTCCTTGACTTTGCCCCGGCGAAGGGCCAGAGGCAGGAGGCTGCGCACACGCCCCCCGTGCACCAGCCGGTTGCGCTTGTACTTGCCCTCCTCGCGGGAGCCGTCCGGGCGGGTGGTGCGTCCGTAGCCGTGCCGCCGGTTGCCCAGCCACTCGCCCTCATAGCGCAGCCCATTGGAGCGCTGGCTCACGCCGAAGCCGCTGCGCCGGTCGGCGCGCCATTCGCCCGCATACACTTCGGTGGCAGAGCCCTCGATGAGGGCGGGCGGGACTGGGGCCGGGGGCCCGCTGGCCTCGGAGCCCGGGGGTCCTGTGCTGCCCACCTCGCTGCTCACCTCGCTGCGCAGGGAGCCCCGCTTGCTGCCCAAGGAGCTGCGGCGCCCGCCCGCCCGGAGCCCGCTGAGCAGCAGCGAGCGGCGGAAGAACCCGCCGGCCGCGGGGGTGCGCTTTCGGGAGGACGCGCCGTCAGCGTCCCCCGGCCCGGCCAGCACGAAGCCTCCCCGGGAGCCCGAGGCCGGGCTGCCTCCCTCGTCGCCCGGCAGGGGCAGGGGCGGGGGCGGTGTCGGGGGGTCGCTGTGGCCAGAGTCCAGGGAGGTGCGGCGGGGAGAGCGCAGCAGCGCCGCCTGATGGTAGGGCACACTCTGGCGCACCCCGTAGCCGTGGCGCTTCCCGGCCTGCCACTGGCCCTGGTAGGTGCCTGCGGGCGGGGTAGGACGGGGAGAAAGGGTCAGGACCCGCTGCTTCCTGCACCCTCGGCCCCAAGCACCCCTGGAGGCCTACGTGTCGGGAGGGAGAGGTGGGGCAGTTAGCGTGGAGGTTGAGGAAGAGCACTAGGAGCCGGGAGACGGGCCAGGTTGGGTCAGAAGGTGTGGAAGGGCGGAGTGAAGGCCGACAGATAGCCGGAGATCTGTGGGTTTGGGGCGTGCAGGTAGACAAGGGGAAGGGGGAGGGACAGGCAGGCTGGGGTGTGTAAAGGACAGATAGTCCAGAGGGTGTGAGGGACAGGCTGACGGGGTGTTTAAGATAGTCATGTGACAATCAGGGCGATGAGGGGCAAGCTGACTGAGGAAATGTGAGGGGACAGCAGAGCAAAGGTGTTAGGGACAGGCGGGTGGGGGTGAGGGGTGGTGTGGGGCAGACAGAGAGGAGTGGAACGGACAAGTAGATGGGGGGTGGTGGTGAGCGTCAGGTAGACGGAGGTTGTAAGGGCACAGGCAGACAGGGAGGGGATGAGGGCAGGCCGACCGCAGACCGGGGAGAGGGAGAAGCGGGCAGGGGCTAGACCGCGGAGGAAGGCGTGTGCGATGGGAGAAGAGGGCGGCAAGATGGGCGCAGGGGGCGCATATGGGTGGGGGAAGGCGTACGAACAGCGGGGCAGGGGGCAGATGGTGGGGAAGGCGGACGCGGGACAGGCGGACGGGGAGGCGCACGCGGACGAGCAGGCAGACAGACAGTAGTGGGCCGGGCCCCGCACCTCCGTCGGAGTAGGTCTCGGTGCCGTAGCCGTCCTGGAAGCCGTCCTTCCAGAGCCCGGCGTAGCGCAGGCCCGACACGCTCTCCCACACGCCGCTGCGCCCCTTCAGCCCGCCCAGCCACTCGCCGCGGTACGTCCAGCGGCTCTTGCGCTCCACGCCCAGCCCTTCGCGCTTGCCCTGCTGCCAGTGGCCCTGGTAGCTGTGTCCGCCGGGCCCCGTGAAGACGCCCAGTGACTCGAAGCCGTGCGCCCAGCAGCCGCTGTACTCGCCCTGGGCGCCGGGCCCCGTGCACACGCCGTAGCCATGTGCCCGCCCCGCCTCCCAGCCCCCCACGTAGCAGCCCCCGTCGTCAAAGTCGAACTTGCCCCCGGGGGACATGCATGTAGTTGGCGCGGCCTCAGCCCCCCGGCGGCTCAGCGCATCCTGGGGCTGGAGAGCCGGCTGGGGGCCTGCAAGCCGGGCGAGGCCTGGGGGCGGGGGCAGTTAGACCGGGGCCGGGCGGGGGGGGCCCCAGCGCGGGCTGGCAGGGCCGGACCCTCATCCTGAGTGGCTGCGGAGAAAGAGGGGGGAAGTGGCGAGCGATGCCCCTCCTCTTTGCCCGCCGCTCCCTGGCCCAGTGGCTCTGGGGCATCAGCACCGCCCCCCAACCCCCCACCCTTCAGCAGCGTCTTCCAGCAGCTCCTAAGCTTTGTAGGCACGGGGGCTCCCCCACCCCTCCGTCTTTGTAGAGGGCCCCTCCCAGGACTTGGGTCCCCAACCCCAAGCGGTAGTCCCGCTTCTCCAGCATAGAACCCCAAAGTGTCGAGTGTGGATGGCAGTTGCTGGCGCGGGGTGGGAGAGCACGGGGTGGGGGTGGTCCCGAGAGGGGGCTGGGCAGAGTCGTAGGCCACCGTTCCTCTGGCTGCTGTCAGAACCTGTCTGCCCTGTTCTTTGGCTTCCCGGGCAAGGGGGTGGGGGTTGAAAATGTAAGGGGGGGGATCGGAGCAAGGTGGGCAGTGGGTTTGGTGGGGGAAAGGATAGGGATGGAGGAGGCTCTGCAGGAAAAAGGCGAGGGTGGGGATGGGCAGACAGGCGGAAGGGAGGGGGCAGGTTACTCACCATGTGGGCTGGGGCTCAGGCTGCCTCCCAGGCACAGCATCCATGGCCGGGTACCTCCACTCCCACCTCGTCCCGACAAGCCAAAGCCCCCTCCCCTTCCGGAGAGACTGCTCCTACCCAGGGAGCGAAGGTGGGAGAGCCGCGAGTCCCCTCTCCCCAGCTGGAGGAGCAGGCGGTGGGGGTGGGGGGCGAGGTAGTGGCAGGGGTGGGGGGGGGAATGAGAATAGTGGAGGGGAAAAAAATCTGCCTTGGATGGAGATAGGGATGAGGAGCTGGGAACTGGATGGGAAAGGAGAGGGGGCTATGAAAAGGGGGTGTTTTATTATTTTTTTCCTTCTTATGGTTGGGAGAGGAAAAAAAAAAAATCAAAATTCCGATTCCATCCCAGCACAAATCAATGTTTGCTCCATCCCAGCATCACGGGGGAGGCTGGGCCAGGAAGATTTAAAGGGGCAGGGAGAAGAGAGAAGAGGAGAGGGTGGGGAGAGGAGGAGAGGAAGAAGATACAGTGGCGATGTTAGCAGTTGCGGGGGAGGGTTCCCAGGCTGGAAAAGATGGGTGCCGGCTAAATCTGAGGTGAGGGAGGAGGCAGGTAAAGGGGAGAATGAGAAGCACAGAGACCCCCAGGGTGGAAAGAAATCCTGGTATGCCGGCAGGGAGTGGGGTGAGACCGAGGGGGGTGGGTAGAGGGGAGGGGAACAGAGCGAGAGGGAGGAGACTGAGCTGAAGATGGGGAGGCTGGGGGAGGCCGAAGCCAGGCGGGGGAGGAGAGATGCAGGCGAGGCCAGGAAAGGGCGAGAGGAATACAAAGAAAGAGGTGCAGGGGTGAGAGCTAAGGAGGGGGAGATGCCGCTGGAGAAGGAGGGAGGGGGGAGACCCATTCTGGGGCTTCTGAGGGTTGGCAAGGAGGAGAGAAGCAGGGGAGGAGGGGAGGGGGAAAGAAGTAGATAGAGTGGGAGTGAATAAGGGTTGTAAGGGAGGGAGAAAGCACTGCATAGGGAAGGGCTGGCATGGGCATAGAAATCCAGGCAGGAAGAGCCCAAACAGAGGCAGGACGGCCGGAAGTGGTGTTCGTGGGGCTCCAGGGAGAAGGATGAACCTGCCAGCTGCTTGGACTGAAGCCAGGAAGCCTTTGGGCACCTGTCCACCAAGTCCACTGTCCTCCCTAAGTAACCACTGCAGGGAGATCAGAAGCCTCCCTTACTTGCGCTTTCTGAGGAACCTCGAAATGGGGCCCTGCAGGAAGCCTGGCCCCACTAATGCTTATCTAGAACCCCCACCAACTATTTCTCCCTAGCTTGTCCCTCTGAAGGGGAAGGGGTGGCATGAGGGGTTTATTGTTTCTGAATGGAGAATAGGGGGTCATGCTTGGTAGTGCCATGAAGACTCTGGGACTTTGGAGCCTTTTACAAACCTAGAGGCTAAGACACGTAGACATGTTGGGGCAGACCCTTATTGTGGCAAAGCCCCCTTTAGCCTACCACCCTCCAACTACTCATGAGAGGGGCAGCACACCCTGGGCTTTATTGTTTAAAGACAGAAGTAGGCACATACTGTCTTCCCTGCCCCTCAGCTTACTTGCTGAGATGATGCATCTATCCTACTCCTAAGCATTTAGGAGGGAAGACCCTGTTTAGTTACATACAATGGGGTAAATAGATGTACTTAATTGCTTTCATTTTTGTGCAGTCTGATCCACTCCATTTTACAAAAAGAACTGAGGCCCAGAAGGGAAAGTCACTAGAGTCACACAGCAGAGGTGGCAAAGCTAGGACACCAGAATTTTTTTTTTTTTAAGATTTTATTTATTTGAGAGAGAATGAACAAGAGAGCAGAACAAGGCCAGAGGGAGAAGCAGACTTTCCACTGAGCAGGGGTTCCATCCCAGGACCCTGGAATCATGACCTGAGCCAAAGGCAGATGCCCAACCACCTGAGCCACCCAGGCACCCCCAGAACACTAGACTTGAGACCTCTGGGCTCTGTAATTCCTCCCAGAATTCCACATACTTAGGAACCTCCCTCAGATTCGGGAGTTCCAGTTCTGGTTCGAAGGGGTAGAAGTAGGGAGAAGGGATGGAAACAAACTTGGGCTGACTCCCTAGGGAAAGAGGCATTTATGATGAATCCAGAAGGGATTCTGGAGCAGGCCAATCTCCATCTCATTGCTTATCCTTAGCTATTCAGACCTTCTTTTTCTCCAAGAAAGAGAGACAAGAAAGGAAAAGCAACCTTTAGGTCTGGTGAGACCTGTGCCCTGTTCTTTGGGAAGACAGGGTGGGAGAGGTAATGGAAGACAGGGAGCGATGCCTTGTTGGTAGAGCGACTCTGTACTGAATTCTAGGCTGCACACCAACAGGTAGGGCTGAAGAAGTCACTGACAAGAGTACCCTGGAACTTGGGCACACGGTTCCAGCCACCTCCCTGGGTGAGGCCGCCCTCCAGCCCCAATCTGTTTCTGTCCCTACAGGTCCTATAATCCCTTCTTTTAAGGCAAAGATACTTTTGGAGACTGCACTGGTTTTTGTCACAATTTGTCATTATGCTGGGGTCCTAGAAAAGGGAACTGGCAGGAGTGGAGCTGCTCTGCTCTCGGAGCCAGGCGCTGTGTGAGGCACGTGGCCCACATCACTGCATTCAGTCCTCCCACAAACCCGTAACCATTAGCAGCCAAGGCTGGAGGCCGAGATCTGGGCTTTCACAGATGGACAGACCTCTCTCCATCCCGACTGTACTACTTCTGAACTGGGTAAATCTGAGCACATTCTCTAACTTTCCTGAGCTGCAGTATGCACAGTTCTAAGAGGGGAAGACTCCAGAGCTTACTGTGAGGATTGAAATAATTATGTATGAATAGTGTTCAGGATTATATAGAGGGGAAGACCCTCTGGGCATAGTACCCAACACATGGTAAATACCCGGTAAGTGGAGGCTTGAATAATAAGCTGGCATTATGCCAGTTTTATAGGTGAGGAATCTGGGACCCAGATGTTAATTTGCTCAACGTTGCACAGCTAATATATGGGAGTCCTTAGAGTTGAATATAGCTCAGACTCCCACTTTGGTACACTTCAACAAAGGCAATTTGGGGGCCTAGTTATAAAACATGCTTATTGTTGAACTAAGAAAATAAAGGACAATATCAAGAATAGAAATCACCCCTAGTCTCACTGTACAAGTAGCATGTTAGAATATTTTCATATAGTTTTCCTTCTATGCATTGTTTATTTCACATAATTAGTTAAATACAGCATATGCAATTTTATATCCTACTAACTTGCTTTGCATAAGACTGTAGGCATTTTTCCATGACACTGAAACAGCCCAGACTTTTTTTTTTTTTTCTTCAAGATTTTGTTTGAGAGAGAGACAATGAGAGAGAGCACGAGAGGGGAGAAGGTCAGAAGGAGAAGCAGTCTCTGCGTGGGGCTGGGAGCCCGATGCGGGACTTGATACCCAGACTCCAGGACCTGAGTGAAGGCAGTTGCTTAACAAACTGATCCACTCAGGCGCCCCCAGCCTGAAATTTTTAATGGCTGCATAATATTCCACTGTTTGGGCACATTATGATCTGTTGAGCCATTCCGGCACAGCACTTTTATGCTGTTTGCACAGTTTTTTGCTACTGAAAATTAACATCTTTTATACAAATCTTTGCATCTCTGATGCTTTTTTTTGAAAATGTTTTATCATTGCAAATTTCAAACATACACCAAAGTAGACCAAAACAAAACAGAAAGAACAACAACAACAAAAACAACCAAAAAATAGAATAAAGAAGTCCAATGTACCCATCACCAAGCCTCAGAGATGATCATGCTTGGCTCATCTTGTCTTTTCCTTTCCCATTTAATTTCAATTCTGGGTATCATGTTATTTGAGTATTGATTTTTTGAAGTTGGGATCCTAACAGTAGAACTATTGAGACAGAGGGTAGAAACACTTTGTAAGATTTTGGATTTCTTTTGCTCAAATCACTTGCAGAAGGGTTGTGCAAATTTGTACACTCACCCGTTGTGCATGAGAGTGCTGGTCTTTTGCACCCTGAGCTGTGTTGACCTCTAGTTATAACACACACACACACACCCCTTTTGCCAAATTGACAGGTGATGGTGCTTTCTTTTTCTTTTTTTTTTTAATTTTTTATTTTTTATAAACATATATTTTTATCCCCAGGGGTACAGGTCTGTGAATCACCAGGTTTACACACTTCACAGCACTCACCAAAGCACATTCCCTCCCCAATGTCCATAATCCCACCCCCTTCTCCCAAACCCCCTCCCCCCAGGTGCTTTCTTTATATACATTTGTTTGGTTGCTGGACTTACACTGAGAAGGCACCTGGGGACTGCAGTGGAGTAAACCCTCTTGAAGGACCCCTAGGAAACATGCCGGTACTTTCTGGGGACCCTAGTCAGGACCTGTGGTGTGGGAGATTCCTTTTCCCTGCTATGCAGGGACCAGGCAGGGTGGAACTTGGGACGAGTGCCCGCCTCATCCCGTGGGCAGCCACCAGGGGTCAGCATGGGGCCAGAGATCCTGAAGGTGGGAGCCAGGGTAAGTAAGAATGGACAGCAGCCAGACCCTGCATTTCCTCTGTCTGGCCACTGCTGGCTGCACACACAGCTCCCCTCTGCTGCTCAGGTCATGATTCCAGAATCTTCTGGATGGCTGTCCCCTGCCTGATCACTCCCGCCTTTCGCTGCTCCTAGGTTTGGCTTGCTGCAAAGGGAAAGAAAGGTGTTTGAGAATTAGGTTCTGCTTCTTTCTCCACACCTTCTGTGGGACGGAGTTCAGTATGGAGCAGGAATTTTTAACCCAGGGTCCATGGACTGAGGCACCCAAAGAAAATGGCCAATGGGGGGCATGGATATCCATTCCCCACCCTTCCCCTGGGGAGAGGACAATATTTTTGGTGAGATTCTGAAAGGGGGATCCATGCCCCTCCAAGTCCAGCATTTTCTGATACCCCTCATCCCTCCTAAGCCCATTTGCTTTCTGTGGGTGGTGTAGTGTAGGACACAGAGATGGTCCCCCGGGGTGTTGCTAAGGGGTTGGACCTTCTGTGTCATCCAGTGGAGCTGAGAGAACGGGCCCAAATTTTCCCTATGGTGGGATGGGATCAGGGAGGGCTGCTGAGCTGTACTCTAGCCACCTGAGCTGTCAGCTGGGCTGCCCTGGATCTGGCTACACACCGAGGTATCCTGCCTCACACTGAGGTACACGTGTTTATGTGCTTTAAATGACTGGCACAAGGAGCAGAGGATTAGGGGAAGGAAGGCTGGTCCCAGGTCAGTCGTCTTGGAACCCGGACCTCTGAGCCATGGGTGATGGCTGCGGCAAGATGCACAAGAGGTAGAGGAAACCAGTCAGGTTACTTTCTGCCAGGTTACTTTCTGCCGCTGCTCTGATCTTACTTCCCCACAGCTTGCTCTAAGTGACAGCTGCTGCGCATGCACATCTGGGAGGTGGGGTTAGGGCCCCTGGGATTCTCAGAGGCTAACCCCACGGTAGCCAGAGAAGCTGGGGGCTTGGAGAGGCTGCGAGTCAAGGCCAGATCACCCAACACAGCAGACATGAAAGAAAAATCGTGAGCATTCCTAAATCCCACGTTAGTATTCCTAAAAATGCTTTCTATTTGTATATTAAGATAAAGCAAATTACTACTGGGTATTTACCCTAAAGATAGAAATGTAGGGATCCGAAGGAGCATGTGCACCCAAATGTTTATAGCAGCAATGTCCACAATAGTCAAATTATGGAAAGAGGCTAGGTGTCCATCAGCAGATAATTAGATAAAGAAGATGTGGTATATATATACAATGGAATACTAAGCAGCCATCAAAAGAAATGAAATCTTGCCATTTGCAACTACATGGATGGAACTAGAGTGTATATGCTGAGTGAAATAAGTCAATCAGAGAAAGACAATTATGATCTCTCTGATATGAGGAATTTGAGAGGCAGGGTGGGGGGTTTGGGGTGTAGGGAAGGAAAAAATGAAAGTTGGGGTCGGGAGGGAGACAAACCATTAGAGACTCTTAATATCACAAACCAAACTGAGGGTTGCTGGGGGTTGGCGGGGAGGGATAGGGTGGTTGAGTCATGGACATTGGGGAGGGTATGTGCTATGGTGAGTGCTGTGAATTGTGTAAGCCCAATGATTCACAGATCTGTACCCCTGGGGCAAATAATACATTATATGTTAATAAAAATAATTAATTAAAAAAATCTAAAAAATACAAAGCAAATTGTTTTTGTTAGCCGGATGAAGAGGAAGGAGGCAACCAGTTTGAACCACAATTTTCACACTTATGTGCATATAGGACATTTGGCTTTAGGCTTCCTGGTTTCTGGTGCTCACTCTGGACTCAGTAGTTCACTCATTTTATTTTCCAGAGTAGAGTTTCAGCTCTTGAAGCTGCAACTGCTTCTTCTCACAGAACTTCTTTATTAAATGGGAAACAGACCCAATGTTAAAGGTGCGTTCACATCTAGTGGACTCCGATGGAAATAGAAAAATCGAAGAAATATCTTAAAAGTGACATCTTTGAAGAGAACTGGGAACAACTGTTCAAAATGCTGTGTGCCAAGAATAAGTGAGGGGAGCTTCTCATACCTGTGAAATTCATTTCCAGGTAAACGGGTTCATCCATCTGTCCCGACCCCCACCGGCCCCCGGAGACTTCAGGGGCCCCCAGCCTTTCCTCCCTTGCCCCTCCTGCGAGTCTTCCTCCCAGACCCGGCAGCCACGGACCCAGTTCCTGCTGTTTACACTCCAGGTCCTCCTGGGCAAGGCTGCTCTTGGCAACCACAGGGACCAGCACGTGCCCCCACACAAGTGTCAGGTGGAAGAACAAGGGCTTTCGCACCAAGAGGTCAGCCCCGTGCCCACACCTCCCTAATGCATCTCCATCTAAAAAAGCACATTTAACTGTCCGATCTGTTGTTTGATTCAGAGCTTCCCAGCAAGTCTGGAATAGGAGGCCATGGGGGCCGGCTGATCACCACGTGAGACTCGGAGAAGTTGAAGTGGATTTCACCCTTCAGTGAGGACTGAGGGGCCAGCTCATCCCTGCTCTGTGGCATGGATCACCCTCCAAGCAGAACATGGCACTCTATGCCTAGGGCAGCTCTGCAATTTCTTACATTGTATTATGGGTGGTTGTGCTACCCCCCACCCACCCCGTCTCCCACCTCTTAGCCTTAGAGGACAGAGACCCCAATTTGTTTTGTTTTTAAAGATTTTATTTATTTATTTGACAGACAGAGATCACAAATAGGCAGAGAGGCAGTCAGGAAGAGAGAGGAAGGGAAGCAGGCTCCCTGCTGAGCAGAGAGCCCAACGTGGGGCTCCATCCAAGGACCCTGAGACCATGACCCGAGCCGAAGGCAGAGGCTTAACCCACTGAGCCACCCAGGCACCCCTGGAGACCCCAATTTGGTGCTAGGCCAAGCCTAGGAACAATAAGAAGCCAAAGGTCACATGACCTCTGGGGTTGCTGGCCTCTTTCCCGTGTCTCAGCTGGGCTAACTGGGTTTTCAGGATTCATCCTAAAACTCTAAACTCAAGCTACCCCAGCCAAGGCGGCACCCTGGTGAGGGGGAGGCAGCCAAGGAGAGGGGAGATGGGGAGCGGGGGTGCAGCAAAACTGTGACAAGCTGGAGATTGTTCCTTATGCTAGGCTCCAATAGTGTGGGAATCTGCTGCAGAAAGAAGAGGGAGTATTGGTGGGAGGGGGACAAAGAAGCTCAACACACCAGAGGTTGGGACGAGCATCTAGCAGCTGTGGTAGCTCCAGCTGGGCTGGACCCTCCTCCCTCTGGAATACATGCCTGCACATGCTCATATAACCCACTATCATTTGGGTTTGGGGTCTGGCCAGCTTAGGGTGGGAAGAGCAGAAGGCCTGGGGCCTCTGGGGCCAGGGGTGTGGGGTGGTGGTGATGGGGGTGGGGGTAGAGGTGTGAAGTCACTTGACTTTCAACCATCCAGTAACTCTTCGTGATAGACAAGACCTGGATGTTAGGCCTGAGCTTGGGCAGTCTCCGCACAGGTGGCCTGGGCCCCCGAAGAGGCTCTGGGGGGGCTCTTCTCAGCAGTGTGGGTATCTGAGCCGGCTCTCTGTAGTTTTGTCGTCTTTGGGAAAGTGGCGTGACCTCTCTGGGATTGAGATTTCTTATCTGTTCTGTTGGGCATAGCCATGCCTCACAAGAGTGTGAAGAGCATGAGGCCTCTCAGCCTGAGAAGAGCTTGGTAGGGTGGGTGCAACGTGTGCGGTCCCGCTGTCCTTGGTCTTGGCCTCCCCTTCTTCCCTGCCTCCAGCTCCTGCTAGTTAGAGGCTGTGCAGCTAACGTGGGCTGCATGTCTGCCATCAAGTCCCCGGCCCCTGTGGGTCCTCAGAGCCTTTGAGGTTTCATTCCTTCTGGACCCAGGACTCTACAGGGACTCTCTCCTCCATTACCTACAAGGAAAGGGGACAAAGACTGGCCTTGGGTCCCTTAAACTTTGGTCTTGCTCTAACCATGTAGGACCCAACCTTTCAGGCAACAAGAGGGGAGAACCTAAAGACCCCTTGGATCCCTGCACAATTCTGCTCTCCCTGGTGGCCCGACTTAGCTTCACTTGTGTGCACACAGAGACTAGGCTATGAGGCCTGATCCAAACTGAATCCAGCGAGTTGGGGCTGCAGAGAAGACCTTTGTCTGGCAGGGCACATGTCCCAAGAGCGCAGCTGTGAGAAGTGGAGAAAAGCCCTCCTCGAAAGGATAACCCAGAGGGGCTTGCAAGAGACATTCATGCCAACAGCAGACACAGATCACTTGCTGCAATTAACAAAAGATTCAAGCTTCAAGTACTTACCAGGGACTCTCCCGTGGCACTCTTCATTAAATTTTTACACACGGTCGTTGCTGAGTGAATGACAGCATTAAAAGCACAGCCCGAAGAGAAGGGAGAACACTGCGAGGAAGCACATCTGGAGAGACCAGGCCCGTACGCAGCCTGGGCTGCAGGGTGGGTGGGAGGGGGGAGATATATTCAAAGGCAAGACAGCTGTATGGTACAGGGCCCGGTATGCACCGAACATGTCACTGTTGGCGTCCTACTCTTTGTAGGTCAGGTGTCACATATTCCAGGATCGCCTGGCTTGCCACATGGCATGACACTACTAATTCATGTTTAGGATGTAGCCAACACTGACCCCACAACTTTTCTTCTAATATTGTTGGTACGCAGACAGTTGAACACCCGCCTGTATTTTTGGTTTTTGACTTTTTTTTTTTTTTTTTTTTTTTGAGAGACAGAACATGAGCAGGGCTGGGGGACAGGGAGAGAGAGAATCTTAAGTAGGCTCCATGCCCCAGCAAGGAGCCCAACATGGGGCTTAACCACCTAAGCCACCCAGGTGCCCCCTTTTCATTGCTAATTTTGTATTCCTATCTATAGCAACATTGTTCTGAGGATGGAGGGATCATCTTGACCCTGTACAGTGTCTTCTCCCCACTGTAGTCACAGGTAGCCTTTTACAGCATGTATTAGCTGCATCACTGCGCTGCTCAAACTCTCCACTCAGAGCAACCGCTGAAGTCCTTATCGAGGCCAGGAAGCCAAACCCTCCCTGACTTCATTCCTATCCTTCCCATGGGGTTATTCATTCCAGCTTCACTGGTATCCTTGCTGTTTCCTGAGCTACAGCAAACACCCTAGCTCCTAGCTCCTAGCTCCTAGTCTCAGGCTCAATCCTGGGACTTTGGGATCACGACCCCAGCCGAAGGCAGATGCTCAATCACTGAAGCACCCAGATGCTGCAGGAATAGTCTTTTTAATTTCACTTATTTAAATATTTTATTTTTTAGTCTTCTCTATACCCAACCTGGAGTTCAAACTTAAAACCCCAAGATAAAGAGTTGTGGGGCACCTGTGTGGCTCAGTCGTTAAGCGTCTGCCATCAGCTCAGGTTATGATCCTGGGGTCCTGGGATAGAGCCCCGCTAGAGGCTCCTTGCTCAACAGAAAGCCTGCTTCTTCCTCTCCCACTCCCCTTGCTTGTGTTCTGTTCCCTCTCTCGCTGTCTCTCTCTCTGTCAAATAAATAAATAAAATCTTAAAAAAAAAAAAAAAAAGATCAGGAGTTGCTCACTCTCCTGACTGAGCCAGTCAGGTGCCCCGAGGAATAGGAATAGATTTTTTTTTTTTTTAAACTCACTGCTGTAACCCCAGCACCTAGAGCAGTCCCTGGCACATAAGAGGGGCTGAATACACATTTGCTGATTTAGTAACTCATGAAGACTTTGCAAACACCCCAACCCTGTACACCTGCCATGACAGCCTTTGCAGGGTGTCCCTGGCTGTCATGCTGTGGTGAGCCATCTGCAAGGACCTGAGAGGTGGCCAGTGGTGACCTGCTTGCCCTTGTTGACCCACAAGGGTGTTACCAGAAAAGGGGCTGTTGCCGATGCCCAGTAACCCAAACACTGACACCAGTTTTGTGGAGAAAATTTCTCAAATCCACCTTCCTAAGGAGAAGGGGGATTGAGTATTTAAGGGATTTTTTTCCAGGGCAAGGGTGGGCTGGGCTGGGGGGAATGGAGCTCTTGAGGATGGATGTAGGCGAATGGGAACTGTAGGGAAATGGGATGTAGGAGGCTGGGAAAAGGTCAAGTGAAAGGTAAAAGACGTCACTAATTCTGTGAAGGTGCCAGCCAGTGACATGGTTGGACTTTCGTCATTTGTATACAAGATGGTGACACCAGCATGGCAAACAGAGGAGGTCTCGGGGCGTCATTACGGTGTTTACTGTCACCCGTGGTCCTTTCTGTGCAACTGCAAGAATTCTTCCTGGTTCCAGTCTTAGCTGTTCTTATTGGTGGTCAGTCAACTTCTGCAAAGCAGGCTCATTAATCAATCAGGTCAAGCAGAGTTTCCTTTGAGTAGAATGGCCAAGTGTTAACTCCATGTGTCAGTTTCAAGGGCAGAGTCCATGAGGAGGCTATGTGGAGAAGCAAGGGACCTTTGGCCAGCTGCCAAGATGTATTGCTGTCAGAGGCGGGAGGGAGGGGACAGCATGGGGTGGGTTATTGGAACAAAGCAACATATTAAAGTTAATAAGGCGATAAGAATGAGAAGCCCGAAAAGGAGATTTGGCCATAGTCCTCCTTCAAACCAGGAACTTAACCATTCACTGAGAGAGAAGGATCTTGTAGGGCCTTAATCTGGGTATTCATGTCTTTTATTAGTCCTGTGACATTTTTGTGATAGTCTGGAATGTACACACAACATTCTGTCTTGATAATTGCACATGTGCTACCCTGGACTGCTGTCAGGACATCTAAGGCCATCCTATTTTCTGGAGTGCCTTGGTATCTGTGAGACTTTGGTATTAAGTAGGGAGATTAGCTGGAGTGGTGATAAGTTTTAGTAATGCGCCCATGAATCCAGGCAAGTCCTAAAGCACAGTGACCTATCCCACCCTGGAGGAAGCCAGGGCCACAGGTTGGTTCCACATATCCAGTGGGTTCCATTTGGAGCTGGCCATCTAATGCCAGGTCGCCTTGCCCAGTCAGTAGCAAACCAGTCAGTAGCCTGGAGTACTATTACTTGGGAACACATTTCTAGTGATAGCCATCCCAGATACCGTGCGTTCTTTGCCCAAGTATCACTTGTATGATTTCTTTTGTTCCCAGCATAAAACTGCCTTCTGAGTGAGCTGTCCAATGGGTGTGGGTATGAAACACAAATATGTATCCTAGATTTGATATATGCCATCCTTAGTATAGCCATATGGAGGGTCTTGTAATTTAGACCCATATTTGATTGGGGAGTTATGGCTTGACAGCAATCCCCTTTCCTTCCAAATAGCTCCATGGGCATGTAATACCAGGAAGGCATATTTGGAGTCACTGTTAATGTTTTTAGGCTTTGGCAATTAAAAAGTGCTAATGAGCACTACAGTATACCTAGCTTCTCTTATTCTTTCTATGAACACTACTCTCATCAGAAAACCAACTGTCATTCGTATTTTTAACAGGGGCATCTTAAATCTGGACAAATAGAGTAAGCAAGATCAATAACCTTTTTTGCTCTATAGAGAAAGAAGTACAGGTCAGGTTCAGGCATACAGGTAACTAGGTTTAAAGTCTGACAAGTTTTAAGTATTATTTCTGGCATATCTGTTAGTGTAGCCCAGTATTTAATAAGTCGGCCTCCATCATCCATTGGTGGCCTTTGGCTTCTAGGACAAATCTGGACCTGATGGGACTTCATTACAGCCAGGGACTGTCCCATAGTGAGCTTTGAGGCTCTTTTTATGAGGGCTGTTCTATGCTTAGCTAAAGCATCTGTTTGCAATCGCACCTCAACAGAGGTGGCCTCTAGGATATATATGACTAAGGGATGAAACCAATAAGACCTTTGAGTGGTCCAGCCTTAACAATATCCTGATTACAGAGGATCACTGGCAAGTGAGAAAACTTGTCAAGAGATAAGGGGAGTCCCCCATGGATCATTCAATCCAATCATAAAGAATGTGGGGTCATCCATTATCTCCACAAGTCCATAGTTAATCCTATGGAGTGCGGTATGTTGGCTTTTAGGCAATTTCCTTATCCCAGCCACACATAAGGTGTTAGTTAAGTTATATAATTGTTGGGGAAATCAATCCCATTTTTTCCAGTTGTTTAATCATGTGCCATGGGGTCTTGTTCATATATCCACAAAATAGTAAGATCGACTAAAGAAGCTATTGTGCAACTTTTCTGAAGTTTACCTCAAATTGTTTAGCTTAGGTAAACATTTAAAGACAATCAAATCTAGAATTTAACATCCATAAAGGTGTGTTAAAATATAATTTTTCTCTCTAAAAGAACCCTCATTTACAGAGATAGCCAAATCAGGACTAATTCACTTGTGAAACAAGTCCATATTATTTACAGAAGTTCAGCAAGAACAGTTGAGTGTGATCATATAGATCTTTTAGAATCTGCTTTGCTGGAACTTCCTATAAGGAATCTCTAGGTTGAACTTTTAGTAGCCTCTCCAGGCCAGAAGCCAAGCCCTGTACTTGCCATCAGGCATGCCTGCAATACCTGTTGATTTGGGCGAGTTCCTCTTCCTGAGACTGCACCTACCAAGGAGTGACATTCTTTACTCACCTGGCGAGGCTGCTGGGAACTCTGTAAGCAAGGTATCAGGCCAACAGTCCCTAGGCTTTATGGCTCCAGGTTTCATAAAGTCAACCTTAGTTCCTTTAAACTGTCTGCTCATATCTGAGTCTTTTCAAATAGGACATCCCAGTCAAAGCCTTGGTAAAATAACCAGTTCTCAATGGTGTCCTGTTAAAGGAGAACAGATTCTTATTGAACTTATGCAAATGACTGATTGCCATGGAAGAAAGAATACTTAACTGAGACCTTTTGGTTTCAGAGGGTTCAGATAGAGAGAAAAGGTGAATGCTTTGAGCACTTTTACAAATGAGCACTTTTACATCTCTGTAAAGTTACAGATAACTTAAGAAAAAGTATCCCTAGTCTGGAAGAGCAAACATTAGAGAGAACCAGCAATGTTTAAAGTAAGACAAAACATTAAGAGACACAACACTATAATCTTTTAGTTCATTTAGTCCCATGTTACTAATTCTGGTGAATGCGGCTTTAGTCAGTTTTGGAAATTCTTACCCATTTCAGTTTTAGGATTTTCAGGCATATCAAATATCTGTATTTGTCCTTTATAGGAATCTCCTTGAAGATAAAACTCATTTTACAAGAGAATTAAAACAATTATAAATGACAAAAACTCAGAATGGATATGGTTAGAGCTAAAGAGACACAGGAGTTTACAATTTAGCTGCAAGGAAATCAGGTTATTTCTGTGATACATAACATTTCCATAATTACAGTATCAAGCGATGATCTCTCAAAACATTAAAACTTTAGGAAGTGCGTAGAATCTCTAGAATAGTTATAGTATTTTCCCAAATGTAATCCAAGGTTTATCATTGGTTCAGTAGTACTTCATGAGCAACTTCACATACCAAGGAAAAGCCTGAGTTAAAGAGATTTACAATTTAAATCTTGTCAACATTTGCTAAAATCTTAGAAAGTGTTGAAGCACATGCCTAAAATAATTAGGGATGTTAAACACCTGATAAAACAAAACATAGAAACTGGTTTTTCTGGGCAGGCAAAGAGAAAACCATTTACATTTTCTTAACAGCAGATCAATTGATCTAAGAAAACATTGTCCTTCTGAACAGAGAATTTCAGTCTTGTACCAATGTACCTTTAAAACCTATTCATTTCAATCTTAGTTCATTCTTGACCATAGCTAAAATTCCTTTTCTGAAGATTTCCCTTCCCAAACTTTCTACAACTTTCCTTTGCATTCAGGTTTTGTCCCAAGTCATTTCTTTCTAAACAACCATCTCATTTAGGACAAAATTACCTTCCCTTCCCTTCAACAAAATGTATTCCCACTCCTTAAATCTTTCTTACATATCTTCTACTTTCCTACATACAGTTTCCCTTTATTTCCATCAGTCTTAGTTACACTAAGCAGAACTTTGTATTCTTAGAAACACCTTTAGTTATTAACCAATTGTGAACTGTTACAACAATTCTTTAGATGACAAATTTATGAAACTGCAAATTTATGAAAAGTGCAAAACACGTTTACCAACAGTTTTAAATACTCTTAGTTTCTTTGCAGTAAGAAGTCAAAAGCACAAACCTACATCCAATAATTAACGACTTAGCATTTTATCCTGTTTGGTTAAGATACAGATGTCCACAATTTAATTCCATTTGTCATCCAAGCAAAACTTTAAAACTTTCAGGTTACCAAAGACTTTGAAAGTTACTTCAGCAATTACCCATTAGAACTTTGAGATAGACAATTAACCATCAGTTCAGTCATTTCTTTGCTAACAAATTTTAACAAATAACATGAGCTTATTTAACCTTCAGTAAACTTTGATAGAATAAAAGCTTCACATTTACTGCTGTTAACTTCAAAGATGCATCTATCTTAATTAAACCAACAAACTTAACTTAGTTCCAATACTGATTTATGTTCCACCTGGGCCCACTCCACTTTGAATGTTTACCTGAGACATGTGTGGGAAGATCTGGAGTGGGGAGTGTTAGGTCCAGGGGGTGCTCTTCTTGCTCCTTGACAGTGAAGAGAGAAGGAGCTGTGGGGTGCATGATCTAGAGGCCAGTCATGCAGGCTGCACACACGTTGGTGTAGAAACAGAAGGGGAAAACAGAGGAAACAAAGTGCTTCCAGGAGGCAGAGAAGGGATTCCCGGTTTCAGAGCTCATAAGCATTTAAGCCCCAACAGAGGAGCAGACGCCATGCTTTCCCACCAGCAAGCGGGGAGGGGTTAGACAGTCCAAGTCAGGCCAGAGAACACAGGGAAACTTCCCTGAAACAAAGAGAGTTTCGGCAGCTGCTTGGGAATATTCCTTATAGTCTGTCTCGAGTTAGACTAACCCCAGTTGGCTCCAGTTATAGCCATTAACACGGGACGTGAGTGAGGGAGAAGCCCCCACATCTGTTAGGAGAAACAGAGAGAAATAAAGCCAGAGTCCCCTTTGCTAGGGATGGCCCAGCAACCTGGGTTTACTAGAAGGCGGCTTATTTATGTAATTTCCATCCAATATGTCAGGAGAAAGTTTACTAGCTGACTCATTTGGGCAAACACATTTCGCAAAAGCCCCTTAGTCTGGGGTCCTGGTGTAGAGCAATGAAGGCCGAGGTATGAGCAGTGAAGGTATCCTAGGTCCATTTGTCCTGTTTCCTGCAGAGATCTAACTGATAGATCCCACTGAGGCCATGCAGTCTTACAGGAGCTCAGTCCTTTCCTAAGTTTTGCAATCCAAATTATTTCCAGTGGGTTAAAAGGCACCCCAAGGTAGAGTCCTTGGGAACTGAAGAAGCCTACTGAGGCCATGCTTCCAGAAAAGTAATGAAGGTCCATTACCAAATCCTCCGACTCCTGGGTGGTGTCCCACACAGGGTAGGTCAGAGGTTTTAGGTGTCAAAAGCGACTGGAGGCGTCCCTCAACAAAAATCGCTATTGATCACCGTCCTGCCTTCCCCAGAAGGCATTCCTGCCGTAAGAGGCCCTGGAGGGGTACCTGCGTCCCTCCACTTCCCCATCGCATCCTAGGCTGCCAATGGGTGCCTGGTGAATGGACTAAAATGTTTGTGCCATGCCATCGTATGTCCTGAAGACTGCATACTGTTTTGCCATATCAACCCATGGAAATACTAGAAAAGTTTGGCAAGGGGAAATTACCCAATTTCATAGCTTTAGGCGGTTTGCAGAAGACACTGATGATAAACAGTAAAGTCTGAAATCCATCATGGTCTATGCGACATTCCAACACATGTGGTCCTTACAGCCAACTTCCCTAGGAAACGGTCCCCGGTTGCGTTTTAATTCAATCTGGTACTGGTTTCGGCCGGCTCCCAGTGGAGGTCTCGCGGCCAGAAGTGGCTAGACCGGGCATGTGGAGGGGATCACATTTGATCAGTCAGGAGGAAACCTCACACGGGAGTCTTAAGATTGGCAGCCGTCCTGGTGACTTAGGTGGCTGTCCCGTGCCCAAGAGAGACAACTTTATACAAGAACAGGAATAAAGAGAGGCCATCAAGTTTCTGGGTCCTATTGCCATTCCGGCCAGGGTACTAACTTACAGCCAAAAGGCAGACGCTCTCCTCCCCGTAGAGTAGCCACGGGCTAGAGGATTACAGCCTGAGCAATTGACATGCAAGTGTTCCAATAAACCCATACTCCTTTAAAAGCCCCTGAAACGAGAGTAAATGGAGAGAAAATACTCACCAATTTTGCACTGAAGCTCAGAGTCCAAATGTAAAGACTCACAGCCCCACGTTCGGGCGCCATATGATGAAGTTCTAGAACCTAGGTGAGGTTTGGTGGGCTGAGGTCCGGAGCCGATGACCAAGAAAGAATTCTTGAGACATCTTTGGTGCAAAATGGTGGTTTATTAAAGCACGGGGACAGGACTCGTGGGCAGGAAGAGCTGCTGCCCCGGGTTGTGAGGGATGGCAGGTTATGTACCCTGCTGTTGGGGGAAGGTGAGGGGAAGGGAGGTTTCAGTGGAGTTTTCATATGCTAAAGAGGGCCTACAAGGTGCCAGGATGTTCCAGGCCTGCCGGAGGCCTTGCCCTAGCTGCTGGATCAATGTTGTCTTTAGACCAGCCATTAACATTAAGATCTTTGGGAGACTTTTTGGTGGGGTCTCACAATCCTGCTATCAATCGTCTTTGTTAGTGAGATTTAGAACAATTGTAAGCCAAGGGAGACTCCTGTCTAGCAGGATTGTGAGCTCTGCGAGTTAACTATTTGCTTATTGTTCATGGCTGTCAGGGCTGCCTGAGGGATGCTACACTTATGGAGGGGAAAGGGTGAAGAGGGGGTGCAAGGCGCCAGCTCCTGCTTTGTCCTCAGCCAGCCTCCTGCTCCCTCATCACTAAGACGGGGCTGTGTCTGCTTCCAGCTTGCTTCTACCCCTGCCATCCCTGGCAGCTGCTTCTGGAAGGTCTGGTACTTCTCTAGTCTTGTAGTCATCTGCCTCTTCTCAAGCTTCCTCTTCTCTCAGTGGCTCACTGGGCCCACATTCCCCAATTTCTTTTCCTTTCAGTTTTAAAACACACCTACTTTGCCTCTTGCCTCTCTGACTCCTTTTTGGCTTCCTTTCGCTCTTCCCACCCCTTAAACAGAAGGGTTTCTTTGTCCTTCTGGGCCCAGCCATGAAAACAATTCCATGGAAAGCACTCCTAATAGGGGGTGAGTACAGAGAGTTGGTAATCAGATGTTGGTGGGTTGGACGAACAAACAGAGGCACTGTGGTGACTAGAGGTGGTAACTACTGGAAGTTCTATTACCCCTGAGCTAAAGGAACAGAGAGAAGGACCCTCTGGGCTCTGAGGCGAAGCCTCCTGGCTGGCTGTTCTCACGCCACAGAATGAGGAAGCACTGCGACTGACTGCTGTATGGGCCCCTGGAGGCAAGCACTTCATGGACCTGAGAACAGCCCACAGAATGAGGAGGCACTGTGACTGCTGTATGGGCCCCTGGGGGCAAGCACTTCATGGGCCTGTCAGTGTCTCCAAGGAGGTGTCCTTTAGCTGTTGCTAAAGCCAAAATCGGGAGGCCAGAGCAAGGCAATCTACAGCTCCTAGGCCAAGTCTGGCTGCCACCTATTTCTCTGTGTCATGTGAAAATTTTTTTTTTACATTTTTATTCTATTTTATTTTATTAAAAGAAAATTTTGAGGGGGGTGCGCCTGGGTGGCTCAGTGGGTTGAGCCTCTGCCTTCAGCTCAGGTCATGATCTCAGGGTCCTGGGATCAAGCCCCACATTGGGCTCTCTGCTCAGCAGGGAGTCTGCTTCCCCTTCTCTCTCTGCCTGCCTCTCTGCCTACTTGTGATCTGTCAAATAAATAAATCTTTTAAAAAAGTAATTTTTTTTTAAAGTAAGCTCTATGTCCAGCATGGGGCTTGAGCCCAAGATCTGGAGATCAAGTGTTGCATGCTCTACTATCTGAGCCAGCCAGATGCACTCCCCCGACCCCCCATATATATATATATATATATATATATATATATATATATATATATATACACACACACACACACACACACACACACATATATATTTCTCAATATTTTATTTACTTACTTGTTAGAGAGAAAGAGCATGAGTGGGGAGGAGGGGCAGAGGCAGAGGGAGAAGCAGGCTCCACGCTGAGCAGGGAACCCCATGTGGGACTTGATCCCAGGACCCCAGGATCATGACCTGAGCTGAAGGCAGTTGCTTAACCAACTGAGCCACTCAGGCATCCCTACATTTTTAAATAGTTGAGAAAAGAAAAAAAAAATCTCACAACATATGAACATTATAAAAAATGGAAACTTTGATGTTCACTTATGTATCGTCTGTGGCCCCAATCCACAGCCCCATGCAGGATTCTTCAGCCTTGAATTTCTGTCTGCTGGGCACCCCAATGACAAGCCTTCCCTTCCTCTCAGAACCACTATATCCAATAGGTAGAATTCATATTTCCTTTAAAATTCCTTCCATTTCCTCTTCCCCAGTTCTGTTGCTGGCACCATCCTTCTCTTAAGGTGGTGTTTGATAGACTGGACCCCAGGCCCAGCCTCACACTTGGGTCCTCTGTCTCCAGCTTCTCACATCACAACAATTTGAAAGACAGTCTATATGAGGTCTTGCAATCATTTTGCTCCTTTCCCTTCCCAGAACTTTCACCTGGGGTTGCGCCATGATTACCTTTTGCCTAGACTACAAATAGGACCTAACAATGGGCACTGCCCCTTAGGAGTCTCATTCCACCTTATCCCATAGGTCATCACCAGATTCATTTTTGAATCATCTTGTTCAAAGGTCCTCTTGGTTTCTTTTTGTATAAACTGGCCAGGCACTTGAAGCTTCCCCTACAGTCCAAATGACTACAATTTGTTTTTCCCACTTTGTGGTTTTCTATTTCTTCCTTTCCTATACCTTGCTATACACCCTTGGTTCTGTGTACATCAAGGTTCCTATACCTTCCTATACACTTCTCCCTCTCCAAGAATGGCTTTGGTACTTGTGAGGATTAGGTTCAGCTATGAGTCATCAAAAATGCAGTGTAAGGGGCCTATTGAAATGGTTCCAGAAACCCTTGGACTGGTTTATCATTTCCCACAGCTTCTGCACAGAGGACCTAGGGTGAGCTTGAGCTGAATTAGGACAAAAACCTAATCACTTGTTTCAGAATAGGATAAACTCTGAGGTGTAATTTGTGCTCAAGACCTCCCTTCCAGAATCAGCCCGAGGCTGGCACTTTGCTGGAAGCACGCCCTGTCCTCTTCTCCATCCCTGTCTTGATTCTCAAACTCTTACCTGTTCCTCCTGGGAGCATTTAGTACTTCACTTGCAAGTGAAGCCTGATCTTGGGATCTGTTGCAGGCAACCCAACCTAAGACATGAATGTAACAGTGGTTGAAAGAAGATCACAGTGTGTCTCATATGGTCTTTATTTTTATATTATTTTATTTTTTTTTAAGGGAAGATAAGTTTTTTTTTTTTTTTCTTAAGATTTTATTTATTTATTTAGAGAGAATAGGGGAGGAAGAGGGAGAAGGAGAGAAAGGATTTTCAGCAGACACCTTGCTAAGCACAGAGCCCATTGCTGGGCTCGATCCAGTAAGGACCAATTTAGCCAGAGGCTTCCATTAAGGTTAAACAATAACCTTGTTCTTTAACCCTTAAACTGTCCCTGCTCCCCTTTCCCCAGGGGACTTACTTAAAAACAAGTCCTGGAAACCAGCCCCAGGTAACAAAGCCCAGATACAAGGATGGGTCAGGCCAGGTGGAGACAAGGATCAGTGGGGGGTTGCATACTGTCTCCCTAGCTACCCAAGGAGTATGGACCCCGCCCTTTGGGAGGCCTTTTGGCCAGGCCCAACCACATGGCCTTTGCCCTTAAAATCTAGTCTGTGAAAACAGAGAAGGGTCACCCTCTCCGTTAAGAGGCACCGCCCTGGCTGGTCAGTCTGATTCTTGATGCCTGGCACGAAATAAAGCTTTGCTTGACCTTCGCTTTGTATCAGTCTCACTCCTTTAATCACAGATCCATTATTGGGGGACCTAACTGTTACGCCCCAGTAATGGGTACGTGATTAAAGGAGTGAGACTGATAAAAAGTGAAGGTCAAGTAAAGCTTTATTTCGCGCCAAGCATCAAGAACCTAACCAAACGCTCGGGACCGCACCTCTTACAAGAGAGGGCGACCCTTCTCTGGTTCACAGACTAGCTTTTAAGGGCAAAGGCCATGCAGTTGGGCCTGGCCATGCACAGGTGGCCAATGAGATTGTTAACACACAGAGAAAACTCCAGAGTGATGCTAGGTGACCAATTGAGTTACAATTTACCCTAGTAGACATTTGAACCAGCCTATTATATACTCCTTGGTAACGAGGGAGACAGTATGCACCACCCCCCCATCAGTTGTCTCCACCTCGCCTGACCCACCATTGTATCTAGGCTTTGTTACCAGAAGCTGGTTTCTGGGACTTGTCTCCAAGTAAATCCCCTGGGGAAAGGGGAGCAGGGACAGTTTCTAAATAGGTCCTTACACTAACAGATCCCATAACCCTGAAAGCATGAACTGAGCTGAAATTGAGAGTCAGACCCTTAACCAACTGAGCCACCCAGGGACCCCTATTTTATTTTATTTTTGAGAGGCAGAGAGGGTGCATGCTTGCAGGGGTGCCTGTGAGGGAGTGGGCGGGCAGAGGGAGAGAAAGAGAAAGAATTGTGAGCAGGTTCCACGGTGAGTGCAGAGCCTGATGTGGGACTCCATCTCATGACCCTGAGATCACTACCTGGGCCAAGAGTCTGATGCTTAACCCAGTGAGCCACCAGGTACCCCCCCACCCATGGTCTTTATGATCTTCATGGACCCAGACCGCTTCATCATTAGAGTGCAACATTGTCATTTTGTAGCTTCTTCTTAGGTCAAGGATAGCTGTGAGCTTATCATTAAGTTCACACTGCAGTCAGCAGGAGGGAGAGAAAGAAAGGAAGGGTCTGTTCCCTGCATTGCCAGAATACTTCTTGGAAGTTCAATACCTCACACCCACTGTATCTTTTTACCCAGAACTCAGTCACATGGCCATGCCTGCTAAAAGGGAGGCTGGGAAATGCAACCTTAATTCTGAGGGTCCAGTTGCACAGCTAAAATGTTGGGGCATGATTACTGAGGGAATAGATATTATGGAACAATGAATCATCTCGATTACCCTCTCTTTCTTATCTCTGCCTGTTCAGATTCTTCAAAACCTAGGACAAATGCCACTTTCTCCAGAAACAAAATTCAACTGAGTCGTTTGAAGATCTAATGGGCTTATTGAAGGGTTCATGAATCAGGCAGCATCTCATCCAGCTAGTGGAGGAGAGCTCCACTGAACTAAACAAAAGAAGGGTTTTCAAAGGCAGAGAGAAGGCATGAAAAAAAGAAAGGAAAGAGTTGTTTTGTTTTAATATTTTATTTATTTCCTTGACAGACAGAGATCATAAGCAGGCAGAGAGAGAGAGGAGGAAGCAGGCTCCCCACCGAGCAGAGGGCCGGACTAGACTTGGGGCTCGATCCCAGGACCCTGGGATCATGACCTGAGCTGAAGGCAGACGCTTAACGACTGAGTCACCTAGGCACCCCTAAAATGTAGAACTTTGACGAACAGAGAAAGAATTTATGTTCTTTCGAGAATGACTTCGGTTTCCAAAGGCCAATGATTTCTAGGTCCTTTGCAATAAACGAGGGAAGTTTTAGGATTTGGAAATAGGTAAATTTTGAATTTTGAATTGCCTCTAGAACTGATTTTTGTTTTGCAAAAGATTTGTAAGATTAGCATAGTTGCTCTCAATTCTCAAAGATTTGGGTTTAATTCAAATGCTCCTATCCAACTATTTTATCTTCAATTTGCTTCTTTTCCTCTGTGTACATAATTTTAATTTTAAAAATTTCTGACAGGGACGCCTGGGTGGCTCAGTTGGTTAAGCAGCTGCCTTCGGCTCAGGTCATGATCCCAGCGTCCTGGGATCGAGTCCCACATCAGGCTCCTTGCTCGGCAGGGAGCCTGCTTCTCCCTCTGCCTCTGCCTGCCACTCTGTCTGCCTGTGCTTGCTTTCTCCCCCTCTCTCTCTGATAAATAAATAAAATCTTTAAAAAAAAAAAAAATTTCTGGCAATACCGAATGACCCTGCTTGGATCCCGAAGGACAGTGCAAAGGATATGAGCCAAAAGAAAGAGCCAACAACCTACATTTCCCAAGCAGCCAGAAAGCCAAACCCAGTTACACAAACAAGAAGGCAATAATTTTTGTTGGGAGGGAAGGATCAATAAATAATGAGCCTGGATTTGCAAAGAAAAGGACGTGCCTTTTTATTTTCCACTCTGGACTGGGCACTACGGACGGAGATTCTGAAGAACTGATTCTGGTATGAATTTTTACCTACTGCTGACCTCTGCTAGTTTACAAGTGGTCCCCTCTACAGGCTCTGGTGTCTATCAGCACTTTCCCTTGGCAGTTTAAAGGAATAATGTAGCAGTTTACCAGGAAATCCCTCAGTTTGGATCACTCTGTAAGTTTGGGGGCCCTCCCTTGAAGGCAGGTATAGAGATGTATGTAAGGCCATTACCTTGGCAGCTTTTTGTTTATGGTTGTGTAGTCTTTTCAGAGTGGATAAATACTTCAGACATGATGAGTAGAATGAGTACTCAAAGGAGGGAAGAGGACAGCAGCAGGTCTGTCAGTCTTACAGTCTTGCACCTTATGTACCTCTTATACCTTTAATTTTTCTTTAGCCTTTTGCAATGAATCTTTCAATGATACAATTTTGGAATTTTGAACCTTTTGGAGTTTGCTTCTGCTTGCCAATTTAAGCAGGCATGCCACTATATTTAATTTGGAACCCGTGCTTTCTTTTTTTTTTTTTTTTTTTAAGATTTTTTTTTTTTTTTTGACAGAGAGAAATCACAAGTAGATGGAGAGGCAGGCAGAGAGAGAGAGAGGGAAGCAGGCTCTCTGCTGAGCAGAGAGCCCGATGCGGGACTCGATCCCAGGACTCTGAGATCATGACCTGAGCCGAAGGCAGCGGCTTAACCCACTGAGCCACCCAGGCGCCCGGAACCCGTGCTTTCAAGTGCACATCTTAAACGATCTTATGTCATGGAAACATTCCCCATAATGCCCATGATAATTCCACATTGTTTCTAGTAATATTTTCCATCTTGCTTGACACCCGCAACTTCTGGGATGATTGTTCTTAGACATAAAACAAGTAGGTGGGCCAGAGAGGAACTTGCCTGGGAGGGCCTTGGTATGGGTGGCGTGTTCTGCCAGTGTTCTGCCTTGCAGTGTGGAAACTGTTGAGATCAGCAGGTGACTTTTTGTCAATCTAACCTGCTCTGTGACCAGCTTATCCTAACACAGGAGTTTGAGTTAGATGGCGAGTGCTCTAAGAGCTCTTAGATGCTCAACCGTGCCCACCAGTTTTAGTGGCTTTTGGCCTCTGAGATCTCCACTAGCTGTAGACTTTATTTACACAAAATAAGACAGAAAATGTGTGCAAACAGATCTCAACTCACTGACAGTCAATCTAACCTGCTCTGTGACCAGCTTATCCTAACACAGGAGTTTGAGTTAGATGGCGAGTGCTCTAAGAGCTCTTAGATGCTCAAC
>NC_081569.1:73251274-73284332 GCF_022355385.1 Mustela nigripes
TGTGCCCACCAGTTTTAGTGGCTTTGCCTCTGAGATCTCCACTAGCTGTAGACTTTATTTACACAAAATAAGACAGAAAATGTGTGCAAACAGATCTCAACTCACTGACAGTAACCCAAACCTGTCACTGTGGACTGGCCAAGAGAAGACTGTGGGCACCACCAGAGGATGGACTCTATTATGGAGACCACAGGCTGGACTCTGGCCTGGAACTAGGACAGGGGTCCCATGTGGAATTATGGACTGAACCCAGGGCTAGGAACTGGTGCTTTGTTAGAGCAACCTGTCAGTCTACACTGCCTCGTTCACCAGGGGCTAGCAAGCCAATGAGATCAGTAGCCCAAACACAAGCAGAGTTGCTGAAACCCAGGGTATTTACCATCCGTCCTCAGGATGAGAAAGATAAGGAACTAAATAGGGCTCCCGGAGAGCCAAGCCTGTATTTCTCATTGTTCTTAAAGGCTGTCACAAGCTTGCTTCAGATCCCAATGCTGCCACCAATTTGTTAAAATACAAAATTCAGGTGAGTAAATTTGAAGACCTACTTAGTTTTATTAGTCAGGCGGCATCACATCCAGCAAGTAGAGGGGGTTTCTGAGGATGAGTACAAAATGGTAGGTTTTTATAGGAATGAGGGTAGGGCAAGAGTGTTATTAGCAAAAGGAGAGGATTGTTTCAGGCCACGTAACTTTCCTTTGGGAGAAAGGATTGGGTCTTATCAAACAGGTTACCTCAGTCTCGGGACAGATAGAGAGGACCTCTGTGGCAGATTCATTGATGCTGATCAGAAAATTCCTGACTGACCTGTTAAGACCTCATTTCTAGGGGAGGTGGAAGCTGTAGTTAGGTCGGGTATTAATCCCTGGTTTGGGGACTCAGCCCTAGTGACCTCATTTGGGGCCTGTGGTTTTCTTCCTAACAGTTCCTTGACCTTTCAGTTAAAAGTTAGCAACCGCTCAGCAAAACCCTATGGCAATTTGTATGCTCCTCACTCATGACACTTACCATGAGTTTTTCTTGTCCTAAGTTATTGCATCCTAGTTATTTACATATGCATTTACCAGAACACTGTAAGGGTCTTTAGGGTAGCCATTAGATTTCAATGTTCTAGTTTGAAACTTGTAATCCTCCTGTTCCTATATTCTGGAGAGTGTGGGTTTGTAGTCAGACTAATCGAGCTCAAAGGCAGACCTTAGTTATGCAGCATTCATTCGTTCAGTGTACAGAGTTTTATCAGTGTCGGTGTCTACCAGGCATTGTTATAGGTGCTGTAGACCCAGCAGAGAAAAATACAAATAAGGGCCCCATAGCAGGAGGATTAAAAGCACACACTTCAGAGCCAGACCAACTCTGCTTGTAGCCCGCTTCACTGTGTGACTCTGGCTCACAGTGTCTGTGTGACAAGTTACTCTGTCTCTCTTTTCCTGACTTTCATCCTCCGAAATGTGGAGATGTTCATAGTGCAACTTTTTAAGATTGTGATGAAGATTACACTAGCTTTCATGTGGAAAGTGCTTAGAACAGTGCCTGGCACATAATAAGAGTGGCATATACATTACTTATTATTATTAGCTTGCAGAGCTTGCATGCAATTAAGCAGTGGTAAGTGCTATGAAGGAAACAAAAGATTGGCAAGGACAGGAGGAAATAGGAACCCTATGTACTGTTGGTGGAAATGAAAATTGGTGTTACTGAAAGACAGTGTGGAATTTCCTGGAAAAATTAAAAATAGACCTACTTTTAAAAAAATTATTTATTTGAGAGAGACAGAGACAGAGTGAGAGTACAAGAGGGGAGAAAGTCAGAGGGAGAAGCAGACTCCCCATGGAGCTGGGAGCCCGATGCAGGACTTGATCCCAGGGCTCTGGGATCATGACCTGAGCAGAAGGCAGTTGCTTAAACAACTGAGCCACCCAAGCATCCGGGAAAAAAAAAAAAAAAAAAAAAAATAGACCTACCTTATGGCCCAGTGATTCCACTACTGGGTATTTACCCAGAGAAAATGAAAGCACTAATTTGAAAAGATACATGCACCCTTATGTTTATAGCTACATTATTTACAAAAGCTGAGATATGGAAGCAAACTAAGTATCCTTGAATGATGAATGGATAAAGAGGAGGTGATACACACACACACACACACACACACACACACACACACATTAGAAAATTACTCAGCCATCAAAAAGAATGAAATTTTGGCATTTGCAACAACATGGATGGAGACAAAGAGTATAATGCTAAATGAAATAAGTCCGTGAGAAAGACAAATACCATATGATCTCACTTATGTGGAATTTAAGAAACAAAACAAATGAACAGCCAAAGGGAAAAAAAGAGACAAAATAAAAACAGACTCTTAAATACAGAGAATAAACTGGTGGTTGCCAAAGGAGAGGTGGGTGGGAGGTGAAATATGTTAACGGGATTAAGGTTATACTCACTTACCGTGTGGAGCACTGGGTGATACATGGAATTGTCAAGTCATTGCACTGTACACCTGAAATTAACATAACACTGTATGTTATGTTATAACCGCAATAGAAAAAGAAAGAAAGAGAAGAAAATGGGTAGGAGAAGTGCTTCTAGAGGGTCTACTTTGTATTCAATGCTCAGGAAAAGTCTCTATAAGGAAGTGACATTTAGGGGCCATGAAATGTAGGTGGGAAGAGTTTTCAGGGAATAGCTAATTTGAAAGCTATGAGGCCAGGCCTGAGCTGGCAGGTTTGGGGCAGTAAGAAGCCTATGGGTCAGAGCCTGTAGGCCAAGGAGAGAGCATATAAGGTGGTCTGAGAGGTTCTTGGGAGCCAGATCCTGAAGGGCATTGCAGATTGGGGAAATAATTTAAGTTTTGATTCTAAGTGCAATGGGAAGACATTAGAGGGCTTTAAGCAAAGGAGATTTCTTTTTATCTCTTGTTTTTTCTTTCTTTCTTTCTTTCTTTTTAAAATTTTTTATTTATTTATTTGACAGAGAAAGAGAGATCACAAGTAGGCAGAGCAGCAGGCAGGGTGGGGGGGGAGAAGCAGGCTCCCTGCTGAGAAGAGAGCCTGATGTGGGACTTGATCCCAGGACCCTGAGATCATGACCCAAGCTAAAGGCAGAGGCTTTAACCCACTAAGCCACCCAGGTGCCCCTTGTTTTTTATTTTTTTAAAAATAGATTTTATTTATTTACTTAAGAGAGAGAGAGAACATGAGCATGGGGAGAGGCAAAGGGACAAGCAGATTGCCTACCTAGTGTGGAGCCTGATGTGGGGGTCCATCCCAGGACCCTGAGATTATGACCTGAGCCAAAGCCAGAGGCTTAACCCACTGAGCCCCCCAGGTGCCCCCTGCAAGGAGATTTCATTTCTTCCTTCTCCCTCCCTCCCTCCCTTCCTTCTCTCTCTCTCTCTTTTTAAAAAAATATTTATTTATTTGAGAGACAGAGAGAGGGAGAGAGAGAACACAAGCAGGGGCGAGGGGCAGAGGGAGAGGGAGAAGTAGACTCCCCGACGACTAGGGAGCCAGAGGCAATCTGTGAGCCAAGGATCCTAACCTGAGGCAAAGGCAGCCGCTTAACAGACTGAGCCACCTAGGGACACCCCCGACACCCCAAGATTTGTTTTTAAAAAGATAATCCTAGCTGCAGGGTAGAAGGAGAATAGTTCATGAGAATTTCGGAGTGCAGTGAAGGAGGTCAGTTAGGAGGCTCCTGCATGATAGTATGGATGAGAGAGGAGAGTCGAGGGGGAGAGGAGGGCTGGACACATGTTTTGGAGGTGAAATCAACAGGGTTTGCTGATGGATTGAATGCAGGAGGTACAGGGAAGAAAAAACTCAAGGGCACCTCTCAAGATTTTGGTTGAAAGGCCTTTCTGAGATGGGGACATGTGAAAGGACAGGTTTTAGGATAGACGGGAATCAAGAGTTCTACTTCGGCTATGTTCAATGGGGCAAATCACTTAACGGTCTGTTCTGGAGTTTTGTTATCTAGAGTGTGAGACGAATACTAATGCTCCCTGAGGCAGAAGGGTATTGTGGTTAGGAGGACAGATGCCCGAGTTGAAATACTGACCCTGCCATTTATTAGCTGTGCAACCTCATGTAAGTTACTTTATTTCTCTGTGTCTCAGTTTTATCATCTGTAAAGTTGGGATAATCATAGTGCTTACCTCAAATGGTAGTTGTATGAAGATTAAAAGAATTAGTGTTTACAAAGTGGTTAGAATAGTTTCTGACACATAGTAAAAGCAATACCAGTATTATGGAAATATAAAAACAAATAAGAAAGAATTGAACCTTGTATTACAGTGGCAGGAAGGAAGGAAGGAAAGCAGACAGATAGACCTGTTCCTCTGAAGTATGCTATATAGATTTGACAAGTCTGACATACTGTCTTAGAGAAATGAAAAAGAAGGGAAAACTTCCCCAAATCATTTTATGAAGCTCGTATGTCCTTGATACTAAAACCAGAAAAAGACAATATTAAGAAAAAAAAAAAAAAAAAAACAAGGGAAAAGAAAGCTACAATCCACATCTCTGAATATAGACACAGAAGTCCTTAGCCAAATGTTACTAAACAGAATTCAGCAATATATCAAAATCATTATATACCATGACCAACCAAGGGTGCAAGGCTCAGTCAATATTCAGAAACCAGTCCATGTAATTGACCGCATTAACAGTCTAAGGGAGATTCTTCCACATCTTCTAAAAGTTTTATGTTTTACCTTTCATTCTGTGCTCCATTGTGAGTTAACTTTTGTGTGTACACAAAGTTTAGGGGGAGACTGACTTCATGTATGTGGAGCTGGGACTCTGAGGGGGTGGGGAGCACCGAGGGGAACAGCGTCCCGGGACGTTCTATATGTTACATTATGCAATGAATACCTCACTGATTCCTGGAGGATGATTTATGGCTCAGCAACAGTTGTTGAATCAATATTGAGAATTAACAGGGAGAAAATATCCTCAGGAAAGAGGTGAATGGGGATAAAGTCTCCTGGAGGTTGTTGGTGTGTAGGAAGGCATGTCCTCCATCATTCCATTAATTTCCAGGAACCTGACATGTATTCATCTGGGGAGAGCTTGAGTGTAAGTAGGGACTGACAGACCTTCTGTTAGGGTAGAGTCTCTTAGAGGAGGTTGGAGCCTCTTGCCTGTGGGGGATGCGACAGGGAGGGCTGGGTATGTGGGATCCTGCTCTTTGAGTCATTTTTCTTGGACAGAAACTGGGTGATAGTTAGCTGCGGGGAGTCTGTCAAGGCACCTGGCTGTCTGCCCTGCTGCCTCCCAGGGCAGTTGAAAGGTCACTTCTCTGGCCCTCAGGTTGCACAGTGGGCTTCTCAGATCTGTGAGGGTGAGGGCAGGAAGGCAGGGAGTGGCTTCAGGAAGTTTCAGGCAGGTATAGGCTGGGAAATAGATTAAAGCCTGAGAGAAAATGGAACCCCCTCCACCTCCCAATGGATGGCAGGGAGTCTGGGCTGATGGCACTGGATTCTCTTCTCTGATCTTTTGTAGGGTGAGAGATTGTGTCTCCCTGTCATTCCTTACAGGCTGGCTGGTGAGACTGGGACTGGGTCTTCTACTCCCCTCCAGCACAGGGTGGCCAGAAGTACTGAGGTAGGCCATACAATGAAGAGGAAAGAAGAGAGAAAAGGGAGTTACCCTCTGATCAGGGCCTGAGATGCTCCCTGAGATCATGACTGAGCCAAAATCAAGAGTCAGACCCTTAAATGACCGAGCCACCAGGGGCTCCTTTTTTTTTTTTTTTTTTTTTTTTAAAGATTCCACATACAAGGGACACCCTTTAAAATTTGTCTTTCCATCTGGCTTGTTTCACTTAGCCTAATGCCCTTCAGGTTGATCTGTGTTGTTGCAAATAACAGTATTTCCTTCAATTTTAATGCTGAACTTTTGTGTGTGTATTGTCCCATTCATCCACTAAGGGACCCTTAGGTTGCTTTTTGATACCCTGCCTGCAGCGAATAGTACACTGCAATGGACTCAGAAGTACAGAGATCTCTTCAAGGTCATGGTTTTATTTCCTTTGGATATTTATCCAGAAGTGGGACTGCTGGATCATGTGGGAGTTCTATTTTTAGTTTCTTGAGGAACTTCCATACTGTTTTTGCATTTGTGGCTGCATTCCTGCTTGGACATCACTCTAAATGAAAAATAACCATATTTTCTAAAATAAGAAAAATTAGTAAGAAGAGTGGTATTGTTGTCCATTAAAAAAAAAAATCTCTTTGGGGCTCCCGGGTGGCTCAGTCGATAAGCAACTGCCTTTGGCTCAGGTCATGATCCCAGGGTCCTGGAATCATGACCCACAGCAGGCTCCCTACTCAGCAGGAAGCCTGGCTTCTCCTTCTGCCCCTCCCCCTGTTTGTGTTTCCTCTCTCGCTGTGTCTCCCTCTGTCAAATAAATATGTAAAATCTTAAAAAAAAAAATCTCTTTTATGTCTGGCTTAATAGAAGATGGCTGGAATCTCCTACTTGTTTCTACATTCAATGTGTTACAATATGCTGTTTTGATGGAAATATAGAAAGCATTTCTGGCCTTGCACAGAAATGCGGTTGGAAGAGGGAGGAATATTAGCTTTTCCAGATAATCATTACTATTTTTCTTTGGTACCACACCCAAACTTGACAAAGGGTAGTTTCTTAAAGGTTCGTTGCAAATGGAATCTGAGACCACGTCAATGAATTTTTGGTACTCTGTTATATTAAAATCCCTTTGGTATCTTGCACTTTGAGTGGCTCTAAATAAATAAATAAATAAATCTTTTTAAAAAATCACATTTATTAATATCAACACTGATCTCACTGGAAAAAAAATCTTAGAGAGTCAGGCAGTTGTCAAACAGGATGATAGATAAAAATTTTCTACAGTCCTAACTTTTAAAAAAGATTTTATTTATTTATTCGACAGAGAGATCACAAGTAGGCAGAGAGGCAGGCAGAGAGAGAGGGGAAAGCAGGCTCCCTGCTGAGCAGAGAGCCTGATGTGGGGCTCAATCCCACTACCCTGAGACCATGACTTGAGCTGAAGGCAGAGGCTTAACCCACTGAGCCACCCAGGTGCCCCTACAATCCTAACTTTTGCCGGAAAGTTCAAATTTTATCAATGGCAGCAAATGTTGGCAAGTGATAGTCTGCCTTGCTCGTTTTCGAGAAAATATCTGCCAAATTCCTGAACCTGAGTAATCACGGCTTGGCTGTCAGTCATTCCTTCCAGTAAAAACAGAGTTACATGAAAAAGGCAGATAGTTCCACTGACATCTCAGAGGATTGCACAAGGGCCTGTTCTTGAGATAACCATCATTCTTCAGGACACAACAGAAATATTTTCTGTGCACTCTGTCGTTTCTTCACCAAGAATGTTAAAAAGGTGTGTTCTCAAGGATCAAGATTTCAGATGATAATTTTAAGTGAAGCAGGCTTTCCTTGAACTGCAAGTGTGTGGCAGTAAGAACACAGGGCCTGCTTGGCACCCTTATTGTGGAGAGGGCCAGGACCCATGTCAGCGGGGGGAATGCCAGAGCCATTCTTTCAGAGCAACCATGAGATTCCAGAAAGTTAGTCAGCACTGAATGGTTCACCCCCACTTGTGTTCGTTGTCAAGTATTCAAATAAAAGAATGACTAGTATGAGGATACCTGGTGGCTCAGTCGGTTAAACCCTCTGCCTTTGGCTTGGGTCATGATCTCAGGGTCCTGGGATTGAACCTCACATCAGGCTCTCTGCTCAGCGGGGAGCCTGCTTCCCCCCTCTCTCTGCCTGCCTCTCTGCCTACTTGTGATCTCTGTCTGTCAAATAAATAAATAAAATCTTTTTTAAAAAAAGAAAAAGAATGACTAGTCTGTGCTGACATGAGATAAATACAACAGCAAGCTCCCTCCGCCCCCCCATTGCGTATGTTGGTCCATCTATTTGTGAGGCAAAGTACCATTCTTCAGACAAGAGATTCATTCAGTCTTCAGGTTTGAAACTAAATCTTTTCTTCTTTCCTCCCTTCCTTCTTTCCCTTCTTTCTTGATTTTTAAAATAATATTTTATTTATTGGACAGACAGACATCACAACTAGGCAGAGAGGCAGGCAGAGAGAAAGGCAGAAGCAGGCTCCCCACTGAGCAGAGAGCCCAACACAGGGCTCGATCCCAGGACTCTGAGATTAGGACCTGAGCCAAAGGTAGAGACTCAACCCACTGAGCCACCCAGGTGCCCCTCTTAATTTAAAAAAAAAAAAAATTATTTATTTATTTGAGTGAGAGAGAGTGAGCAAGAGAGGGAGCGAGCATGAGAGGGGAGAAGGTCAGAGGGAGAAGCAGACTCCCTGTGGAGCTGGAAGCCTGATGTGGACTCCATCCTGGGACTCCAGGATCATGAGCCAAAGGCTCAGGTCAAATATAAAACTATAAAACTTTTAGTAGAAAATGTAGAAGGCTCAACCAACTGAGTCACCCTGGTGCCCAATTTTGTTTATTTATGAGAGAGAGAGAGCATGGGCACGTGAGGAGGGGGCAGAGGCAGAGGGAGGAGCAGGCTTCCTGCTGAGCAGAGAACCCCATGCAGGATTCCATCCCAGGACCCTGGGATCATGACCTGAGCTGAAGGCAGACACTTAACCGACTGAGCCACCCAGGTGCCTGCAACTACATTTTTGATTTGGCAAGTGAGTGCCTGCACTGTTGTAAAGTGAGGGTGCCCAGGATTGCTTTCATGGACCTCCTCCAGCAGAAACTTGGTGCTGTCAGTGCACAAGGCTAGATTCCCTCTCAGCCATTGTGTGCCCTTCACCAGCTAATACAGTGTGATAACTTGCCCTGCAAGATACTTCAGTGACTTGTTCATTTCTATTCTGAATAGCTCTAGGAAAATGTTGGCTTTCAAGCAGTGCATCATATTTATATGTAAAATAGGCAGTTCCTTTTTCTCTCAACTCTGAGTGACTGGTCTCCAAATGATGCTGCATCTTACAGAGTCATAACACTATTAAAAATGTTCTGTTGCATCACACATAATAAGAGAAACTACTAATATCTGCATAGTGGAGGGAAATCGGGATTTCATCATATTTTGGTTTCTTACTTGTGTACAGTTTCTTTGGAGTACGTCCTTCCCTCCAACTAGTCCGAGGGCTCTCGGAGAGTCCACTTTCATCTTTTCCAGTATTTTTAGACATAGATGGTGCAGCTGTGGGTTGAGGAAGCAAGTCTTCTAATCTGTATTTTTTTTTTAATATTTTTAATTTATTTATTTGACAGACAGAGATCACAAGTAGGCAGAGAGGCAGGGGGGAAGCAGGCGCTCTGCTGAGCAGAGCCCGATACAGGGCTCGATCCCAGGATCCCGGGATCATGACCTGAGCCAAAGGCAGAGGCTTTAACCTACTGAGCCACCCAGGTGCCCCTAATCTGTTTTTCTTAAGACAATGACGAATCCTTGAATAGAAGGAAAAGTATAATGTAAATAAATGATTTTGTGAGTTAGAATAAAATAGTACTCTATCTTAAAATAACCATTTCAGGTAAAACCACAAAATTTAGAGAGGTTTTTGAAAAATATTTTATTTATTTAAAAAAGATTGTATTTATTTACTTTGGAGAAAGAGAGTGAGAATTCAAGGGCAGGGGCAGAGGGAGAGAATCTCAAGCAGACTCCATACTGAGTGCAGAGCCTGACTCGAGGCTAGCTCTCACCACCTTAGATCATGACCTGAGCTGAAAGCAAGAATTGGACAGTTAATTGACTAAGCTACCCAGGTGCTCCTGAAAAATACTTTATTATTTCAAAACAAGAAATTTTGAGAGAGAAATATCTGAGAGAGAGAGAGCACAAGAGAGCTCAAGCAGGGGGAGGAGCAGAGGGAGAGGGAGAAGAGGCTCTCTGCTGAGCGGGGAGCCCGACATGAACTCAATGGCAGGACCCTGGGATCCTAACCTGAGCCAAAGGCAGATGCTTAGCCAACTGAGTCACCTAGGCGCTCTACATTTAAATTTTTAATCCATCTGAAATTTATTTTGGTGTGTGGTATGAAAGGCATAGATCTAATTTAGTTTCTTTTTTCCCAGAGCATTAGCCAGTTGTCTCAACATCATTTACTGAAAAATCTTTTTCCTCACTGATGCAAAATGCCACCTTTATCACATGTAAAATTCTCACATGTGTTTGTGTTCATTTCTGAATCTTCTATTCCACTCCTTTGATTCATTTGTTCATGAATCAATGCAATCTTGTTTTAACTGTGGCTACCTTATTAAAAAAAAAATCTTATATTTCAAAAGCATTTTCTGCTCTGTCTCTTTAAAGAGCTAACTCTTTCCATATTCCTGTACTAGTTATCTATTGCTGTGTAACAAATCACCCTAACACTTAGCAGCTTGGAAATGTATTATCTCATTGTTTCAGGGAGTCAGGAATGAGAACAACGTAGCTAGTGGTTGTAGCTCAGGACTTCTCCTGAGGCTGAAGTTGGCAGTCTTCTCCAGACCAGACTGGAGCTAACCGTTTGCTTCTGAGCCTGCTCACGTGGTTGTTGGCGGGCTGCATTTCCTTGCCACGTGTGTCTTGCCACAGGGGCACTCACAGCATGGCAGGTGGGAGTGACCCCAGGGAGAAAGGGAGAGACAGAGACGACGGTCCAGGACAGAACACTGTGTTTTATGTATCCTTATTTCAAAAGTGACAAACCATTACTTCTGCCAAGCCCTCTATGCTGGGGGTGTGGAGGAGGAATTACACACGGCGGTGAATGCCTGCCTATAAGGATCACGGGGACCATCTTAGAATCTGGCTGCCACTCTTCCAGTTTTGACTTTATTCCTTCTCACTTTCTTGGGATATCTCATCCATTTATGAGGCTGCTTCCACCCATACCAATGTTGGCAAATCATTCTTCTGATCTCTGACTTGCCCTCCTGAGTGCCAGGATGCTTCCTCCAACTGCCTGGGTACCCCCTCTGAAATATCCATAGGCCTCTCAAAGTGGCTTTTTCCACCCTCTTCTTGGAAGCCTCCCTGAGCCTCAAACCAACTTCTATTTTAAAATGTAGCATTCTGGGGTACCTGGGTGGCTCAGTCATTAACTGTCTGCCTCAGATCACCATTGCAGGGTCCTGGGATGGAGCCCCACATAGGGCTCCCTGCTAGGCAGGGAGCCCATTTCTCCCTCTCCCATTCCTCCTGCTTGTGTTGCCTCTCTCTCTGTCTCTGTCCTTCTCTCTGTCAAAGAAATAAATAAAATCTTTTTAAAAAATGTAACACTCTGCACTACATTTATTTGATTTTTCCATTAGACTGTAAGCTAATGGGTGGGGACTCTGCCTTCATTATTTTGGTGTTCATAGTACTTAACACAGTCCTGGCAGAAAGTAAGTGCTCATTCAAATATTTGGACCCAGGAGAGAGACTGGGTGGTGGTCGTGGGGGACACCAGGAACTCTACTGCCATCAGTCCTATATAGTGCCAGGGGCCTGATCCCCTAGTCCAGAGGGAGGGCCTGTTTCACTGGCTTTGAGACAGAGGCCTACAGTCTTTTTCTGATGCATGTAGAAATAACTTGGTGGCTTTGTACCCAGCTCTGCCTCCCCAGCCAACGAAGACTGTAGACCCCACAGGGTGGGGTCTGGAGCCTGCTTAGACCCACGGGTTTGTTTGTGTTGTATGAGTGTCTGGGGACAGCTGGACTGACAGGACAGACCGTGGGTACCCTGGTAGGTACCTATGGTAATCTGCAAATGATTACTCTGGCAGTGAGTCCTCTTCTTCCCCCCAGGCTACTCCTGGCTGTGGGGGAGACCTTGCCTCACCACCACCTTTCATCATTGCAGGACTATATGTTCCATGAATCCTTGAGTCTTTTGGAAAGAATTAAAGTACCTGAAACCCAGCCTGCCACCTCCCCACATCCTCACACTCAGCTGCAGACTTTACAGCGGAAGGGCTCCTGACCTGCGCTCAGGAACCACAAGAGCACAACCAGGTAAGGCTGGGGCAGGGACAATATGGCCCCCAGTCAGGCTGACTGTCCAGGTGGGGGTCCCTGACACTGGGCTGCCCACCTTCACTTTTTACCATTTTTTGTGTTGATGCTTCTTTCTTCCTGGGTCTGCGAGCAGCTGCCTTAATTTCTCCTTAGATTCTCATAACAAAGCTCTTGGGAGCTATTGGAGCCCTTTATCTTATCTAGGTGTAGATGGAGCCAGAGGGGGGAACAGACTGGCCCAAATCCTGCTTCTTCTGTGGACATCTCCCTAGTCTCTCTCTTTCCTGATTTTCAGTGGTTCTCATATTGCATGTCTCTCCCCCAATCTTTGTTTTCCCTTGTATTTTCTCTTTGGTGAAGGCCATACACCTCCAAGATGGGACTAGTGTGAGGGTATGTCCACTTGGCTCCCTCACCTCCATTCTGGTCATCTGAACTGCTCAGCATGGTGAGGGGAATCCAAGTGGACAGCGCCAAGTTCAGAGGCCACTCTAAGCTCCCGGGACCTGTGGTAGACTGTGGCCTAGCTGGTCTGGCTGACTATTCCAGAGAAAAGCCAAAGTGGGGATGCGGGCTGAGTGAGTGAAAGCCTGGGCCCTTGGAAGCTGCCCAGTCTCAGGCCCTGGGAAATTGGGACCTGGAACGAGAAAGGGGAACCAAGGGAGATAAGTGAGGCCTGATTTGTCCCTCTGAACTCTACCTGAAATAGGTCAGAGCTGCTTTTCCCTACAAGCAGGACAGCTTTCCTGCAAACCACGTCACTACAAGGTTAGCAAGGAGCAGGGATTGGTAAAAACCATTGTAGACCACAGAGGGGACAGCCACAGACTGGCTGAGAAGGGACAAGCTCCTTAGAGGTGCCATAACTCTGTTCTTCCAGCAGGGGGCAGCCTATCCTGACAAAAAGGATTCCCTGTTTTTCAGGCTGCCCTCCCAGCCAAGGAGACCAATTCCCCTGACACTTGACAGGGTTAATCTGAGCTTCCATCTTGGGGGAGAGAAGTCCCCGGGGGATCATAACAGTGTTTAGAATGTGGTGTCCTGTTTAGGAAAGGTAGAACAATCAGAAACTGAAACCCCTCATCCCCTCAAATTGAAAGGCTGTAAATATGACCTTGCATAAAGAAGAGACAGCACGTGTGAGAGAGCGAGCAGAGTGACAGCAGCTAGGACAAAAGGGCGAGAGGTCTAGGACCTGCAAAGGGTAAATTTAGAAATATGGTGTCAGGAGAGACATAAGTTTGAAACCAAGGCTGTCTCTCTTAAAGCAGAGCATTTGGTTACCTTCCTTATGACACAGATATAGTTTGATATTTCATCTGAAATATCAGGAATTATGTTCTCCATAATTCCTGAGCAGCACCCATTCACTGATCATTATAGATACCAACCCCTAACTGGAGGGAACTGGGTTACATAAGGGTTGGTTGCTAAGGAACAAGGGAGATGCAGTAGGTACGACAAGGGTTGCTTAGTAACGAGGAGTCCCTCGGTGTTGAAGTGGCGAAATCAAGTCTAGAACTGATGGGGGTCTGTGGACAGTCAGCCCCTACCAGAGCCTCCTGAAAATGCATGTCCATTGGCCCTTAGTCCAGAGCTGCCAGACCTGCATCTCTTCAGCTTCCTGGCACTACCCTGCATGAAAAGTACATCCCATGTCCCTGAGTGCCTTCAATAACTCCTTGCTGCCTCCATTCCTTCCCACCTGCCTCCACAGGAAACAGATCAGACTCCTAGATTGAGGACCCTGCAGGGCTCCTGGGCAAGCAAAGGGCAATCTCTCACTGGGGGAGGTAGGAGATTCCAGACTCACAGAGTGTGGAGCTGGGAAATGTGGGGTCTGGGTGAAAGAGGTCCCCCTCCACAAGCATCTCCGATGTGTTTCCAGTTCATCGGAAAGTGTCTGCATATCTGAGTCTCCCATGCCAGGTCCTCACCGGCCTCCACTCCTGTGCACACCTACAATGGCCTGCCCCTTTCCTTCCAGAGGGTGTCCGGTGGGCGGGCCTGGGTCTGCTCCCTGCCTCAGTGTCCTCCCAGCCTCCACTCAGCGAGCTTCCCTTCAGCACAGCCTGGCGGAGGCAGCAAGTAGGCATTCAGAACCTAGGTCTGCTCTCTGACCTGTTGCAAGCACTCAGTGCTTGCTCAGGGAACGAATGGGAAACTTGTCTTGTCTATTGAATGTTGGGTCTCACATTCCAACTTGCCTGTTTTATAGAGAGTTTTCACAGACAGTCTTCCTGACCGAGGCTCACATGTTTGAAATTTACCCTGACCAGCTCTACTCTCTCTGGTCTCTGCTGCTGGCCTCGTCTGTCTGCAGGAGCAGAGGGTAGATTACTGTCATTACTCTGGCATCCATAATAGGTGAAGTTGATTCTTTCCTCCAGGACCCGGTTCAGCAGGAAGCAGAAAAACGCACTGGCCAGCATGCTCCAAGCAGTGACTGGGGTCCACAGGGGCCTGTTTCACTCCCGTGCTGGACTCTCTGTGCGGATGAGCAGCACTGGGATAAACCCAAAGGGTCTCCTGGCCAATCGGGTAGCTGTGGTCACAGGGTCCACTGAAGGGTAAGTGCTGTGATTGCCCTATGGGTCTTGACCCCTCCCCAGGACTCTCACATCCACAGAGACCTCGGGCTTCTAGGTCAACACACAGCCTTGTTGATTTCCAGGGATGGGTCGAGGGACGGGGCTGAGGTTGTCTTGTTCCCTCCATCTCTGCTGCAGGATCGGCTTTGCCATTGCAAGGCGCCTGGCCCAGGATGGGGCCCACGTGGTCGTCAGCAGCCGGAAGCAGCAGAACGTGGACCGGGCAGTGGCCACGCTGCAGGGGGAGGGGCTGAGTGTGACAGGCACTGTGTGCCATGTGGGGAAGGCCGAGGACCGGGAACGGCTGGTGGCCAAGGTGAGGGGCCGCAGAGAATGTGCAAGGCCTTTCCCATGCTGTTCAGATCTGGGTGGGGCTGGGGCTGGGACTGGGATGGGGCTGGGAGGCTCTAGAACACGTCTGGAAACCAGGACTGCCCAGGGTCTACCTGGGAGGAGGGCACTGCGCACACTGGCTTTCTGGAAAATGGCTTGTTCATGAGAGAACCCTCGCCTCCATCCAACACCCTGGAGAACCACGGCTGAGGAGGAATCTAGAGGGATTCCCTCTTCCCAAGTCCATGGACAGATTGCTGGAGGAGAGAGACCCTCCGCTCCTGAGACCCTCGGGCACGCAGAGCCTGTCCTTGGGCCTATCCCACACTCCTGCCTTCATCAGAGTTTGGTTCTTACACTAGTTGTGTGACCTAGTCCTGGTGGAGACAGGATCTGGTTAGCAGACTTTGCCTCAATGCCCTGTGCACTTGGCAACAGCGCTGGGAGGGTGACGCCTCCTTGGGCCATCTTTATTCTTAAGGCCCTGTGTTTCACCCTTCCCCCCAGGTCCTGGAGCACCATGGGGGCCTTGACTTTCTGGTGTGCAATGCAGCCGTCAACATCCTGGTGGGAGGCACCCTGAAGGCCAGTGAGGAGGTGTGGGACAAGGTGAGAGGCTCTGAGGGGAGTTGGCTGAGGAGTCTAACTTGCTTTCCCATTGAGACTGGACTCACCTCCCTGTCAAGCAACTGTAAAATCCGGCACTGATCACTCCTCCCCTGGAATGTGTCGTGATGCTACTTTCCAATCTGTGTGCCTTCAAAGTGGTTCCTACATTCTTTCTGCTTTCTTTTCTCTTCCTATCCCTTTTGCATTTATTCATTTAGCAAATATTCAGTGAGGGTTTGCTATGTGCCAGGCACTGTTCTAGGCTCTGTGGATACAGCTCTGGGAATATCTTGATGAAAGTCAAGAATAGGAAGGGCTCTGCTCTTTGTTGACAGTAGATACATTTCACATCCTTTGGTGATTTTGTTCCTCTTTGGGGACTCGTACCTGCCACTGAGATTCTTCCCCCTTCCAGGAGGAGGGGTCCTCACTGTCCCTCAGAGGAACCTGAATACCTGTCAGGCCTGGACCCAGCCATCAGCTGTCCATGACATTCCAGCCCACTGCATTTGGCCTAATGATCCTGCCACCTGGTCCACGGGGTCCAGAAGAGACCTTGTAAAATGTCTTGAGGTCTACCTTGGGCTTTGTTGTTCTATGATTTATGTTATGTTTTTATTTATTTTATGTATTTATTTTTTATATTTTATATCTATTTATTTATTGTTTATATTATATTATTATTTATTTATTTATTTTATAGATCTATGATTTATGTTATGTTATGGTCCTATGTCATTCTATGTTTTCTATTCTATGTCACCTGTGTTGGGTTCCTGAGTCCCTCTGACCAGACCAGATGGACTGCAGGGACACCATCTTCTTCCTGCTGTCATTAACCTCCATCTCCACCCCAAGCTCTGGCCAGAGCATTTCCTCTGCCTTCCCCAGGTCTCTGCGCTGCATAGACAGTATTCTCAGGCCAGGCCCTCTTGTGTATCTGCCTTCGCCAGATGCCGTTTCCTCCTTCCTCAGAGATGACCTGAGATCTGAGCTCCCTGCAGCCACTGCTAGCAGCCTCCTCAAGCTTCTCAGCTTCTTTAATGCCTCTGAAGGGTCATTTGTGATTAGGTAGCTGGGGTTTCATTGTTGATAGTGTCCTAGCCCTCCAGAGTCATTTTGCCTTTTAGTGTCTTAGTTCATGGGATCATGACTCTCTTTATCTTGGAATCCATTTGAAATCTTCCCCCCTGAAGCTAAGCACACTGGGACACAGCCCCGCCTTCCTTTCCCCACTGCCACCCTATTCTCCCAGGTCTTACTGAGCCACTAGCTGTCTGCACCACGAGGTCATAGTTGTCCCTGATCACATCTGCCACCACCTCACACGTTTGAAATTTCCCTGATGCTCTGCTTTCTTTGAATGCAGTTTTTGGAGGTGTCCTGGGAGTTAGTTCCTTCTCAGTCACTTTATCACTGGGCCAGTTCGAGCACCTCTCCAGAACCCCCTTTTCTCCAGCTGGTTGGGAAATATCCCCTCTCCTCTTCCACTACTTCTCCAACCTTCTTCTGCCTGAGGACTCTCCAGCATCCAAGCTCCGCAGGCCACGATCTCTACTCAGGACTTCGTGGCACCCGGAGCTACTCTATCTGCTTTTCTTTTTCTTTTCTTTCTTTAAAAAAGATTTTATTTGTTTACTTGAGAGAGAGAGAGAGAGAGAGAGAGAACGAGAGGGGTGAAGATCAGAAAGATCAGAAGGAGAAGCAGACTCCTCATGGAGCTGGGAGCCTGATGAGGGACTGGATCCCTGGACTTCAGGATCATGACCTGAGCTGAAGGCAGTTGCTTAACCAACTGAGCCACCCAGGTGTCCTCTGTCTGCTTTTCTAATAGGGCAGTCCTTTTAAGCAAGGGAGGGACTCACCTTTTCCTTGGTTCATGCTTGGCTGCTGAGTCTAGGAGGGGCCTTGTTGGAGCCCATCCCCCAGCTTAGAGCAGACATCAGTGGGATGGTGGGGCTCTATTTTGAGCAGAGAATGACCAGGAAGTCCCTTAATCTAACCCTCAATGCCTTCTTATTGGGGACCTCATATTGGGCCCCCCTTTGGACATCTGAGCCACTTCTTCTGGTCCTGGGGGTCATCCCCAGCACTGGCAATCTGTCATCATGTGGGCCTCAGCAGTTCTCCATCAAAGCCTCATCCCTCATCAAGGGGATGATCAGATATGCAGTCCCATTCCCTAGAGACAGAGGACACACTGACCTCACTCAAGATGGTGCCTCACAGGAGGGATCCTGATGTCACTTTAGTCCCAGCTGGTGCTCTGTCCTAGCCTCCAGCTCAGTCTCTGCCTCTTTCCCTGCCAGTTCCTCTCTTACTTTTCCTCTGTCCCCAGTCCCATCAGACTGAGTTCCCAGACAGCGGATCAGGAACCCTCATGTCTGGGGCTGGATCCAGGTTTTAGTCGCAGGCGGGACTGGCGTGGGAAGCTCACACCCAGGATGGCAATTCTCTGTTGTGTCTCCCACTTTGTGATGGCCGTAGGAAAGCTCAGAGCCACGTCTGCAGGAAACAGGCAGGCATGCCGGCCCTCACAGCTGGCATTTTTGTGAACAGATAATAATATAATGCTCAGTCCTTGCCACATGCTGTGAAGTGTGGGCACCAACCTTCCCCTTGCTTTTTCTTATCTTTCTACACTTATTTTTCCTGTTCTCCATTTCTTCACACACAATACCTATTCGGCTTGTTTTATGCTGTGGCACCATGAGAACACCTTAAATTCTACTGGGACAAGACAAGGACACCAACAAGTCAAAACACAGACAGACAAAGACAACACTGCCAGAAATCTTCTTTGCTCCCAGAACCTCCTTTCCCCTCCATCTGTTCTACTTTCAGTCTTTTTTCCAGGGGCCTCTGCTTAGCGGTTCTATCTGCAGTCCAGCATGTTGTCCATTTTCTTGAAAAGGCCTGACCATTTTCTTGAAAAGGCCTGAACAGTTCCCTCTTTCACCCCAGTTGGGAACAGTTTGCTCACAAGCTTGTCACTTAGCCTGACTGCCTGTTAAACCGTTAGCCAGTGGGCTACCCCTCTTGTTCTGATCAGAAGAGAAATGAATCTTAGAGCAGCACACTTGTGGGTTTGCTGCACAAATGATAGGGCTCCGGGTGTTTTATGACAACAGGCCCTGGGCTGAGGGCTCACGGCGTCTCTTTGTCTTCCCTCCTGCCTCCACTCTGATTTCAGATCCTGAACGTGAATGTGAAGTCACCAGTCCTGCTCCTGAGCCAGCTGGTGCCCCACATGGAGAACAGGGGGTAGGTTGCAGGGTGGGGGTGGGGTGGGATCTGGTGGCGAGCCCGTGTGCGAATGGAGTCTGGAGAACACAGGGGCCCAGCTGGGAGGTGTTCCTGGGGTCTCCCCATCTCCCTTCCTCTGTCCTGCTTCACCCTTTGTACAGCTACAGCTTCTAGTTCTTGCCTGCAGGATAAGGGTGCTGGTCCTGGGGCTCCAGCGTGCTCTCATTGGCCTCGACATCAGCACGTTTGGGAAAGGGCTGAGCTTTAGATCTGTCCTCGTGGACAGATCCTTCTCACCCTCTACTGAGGGACAGTGCCTTTTCACCAATTTACAATCTGTGACAGGGTCCCACCATCCCAGATCCATTCTCCCTCCCTGCTTTTCAGCCTCCGGGGAGCTTACCTGTTTTTCCAGCTCCTGCCTATTTGACTGCACTCCATACATAGCTTCAGGGGTATCATGTCAGGGACTCAAGCCTCCACCTCCCTCAGGCCATAGCTCCTCCTCAGTCAGGCTCCTTGATGCAGACATACCCTTTAGGAACCAGCCCCAGGCTGTGTGGGGTAGAGGAAAACATTACTGCCTCTCATTTCTTGTCTCCTCCTGCTTCATCTGCTTCTTAGAGGCAGCCCATTGTCACCAAGCCCACTCTGCCCCCTTCCCCAAGAAGCTGGCTTTCTGCTCATTGCTTCCCTCAAGATGAGGCAGAGTGTCATGGTTCAGAGCATGGGTGTTGGGTCAGAGAACTAGGGTGGAGTTCTGGCTCCGCCACTTACACGGTTCTGCTGTGAAACTCTGTGGGCCTCTGTGGCCCTTGAAACTCTGTGGGCTTGAAAGGGAGACAATAATGCAAACTGTACCACCGCTGTGAGGACTGCATTATTCCATGACTATAGTAGTTAAAATGGTATTGTTCTCATTCTTCTATCTTTTTAAAATAATAGTAGCACCTCAGTCCATGTTAAGTTACTGGTTTCCTGTCTCCTCTCAGGATGGGGGCGGTCATCCTCGTCTCCTCCATTGCAGCCTATGTACCACATGTGGTGAGTGCTTGCTTGTGTGCTCCTGGTAGTGTTAGGGGAAGGGGTCCCCAGGACACCACAGGGACAATGCCTGGGAGAGACCCCCACCTCACTCGTGCTGCCCTAGGTTGAGCTGATGCCCATGTGGCTGCTGGGCACAGCTTCTGTTCTCAGAACAGGATGGGGAGAGTGTGTCTGAGCTCTGCACTTGGGCCAGGGGTGGGAGCATCTGTACATGAGAAACTCAACTGGTACTTTCCTCTGCTTCCTCATATCCTTTTTTTTTTCTTTTTAAGATTTATTTATTTGGGAGGGGGAGGGGCAGAAGGAGAGGGAAAGGTTCCCAAGCAGACTCCTGGCTGAGCACCCAGCCATGGCTGATGCGGGCTCCATTTCACAACCCTGAGGCCTTGACCTGAGCAGAAATCAAGAGTCGAATGCTTAGCTGACTGAGCCACCCAGGCGCCCCTGCTTCTGTATATCCTAAAGACTGTCTTGATTCCCTTCCCAGGAACTGGGTGTCTACAATATCAGTAAGACGGCCACGCTGGGCCTCACCAGGACGCTGTCATTGGAGCTGGCCCCCAAGGGCATCCGGGTGAACTGCCTGGTTCCAGGAGTAATTGAGACCAGATTCAGCCAAGTGGTGAGGACTGAGATGTGACCCCCATTTCCCAGCCTGGCTCAGTGGAAACCTCCCCAGTGACTAAGGGATAAGCCTCAGATCCATGTCTCTAACAGATGAGGTCCTCATTGTCCTTTGAATTCAGCCATGACTCAGTCTGTCACCCCAAATCTGCCATAGGTGATCTGTTGCAGGATCATCTGGGGCCCTTGTTTTAACACCACTGACTCATTCATGTCTTCTCTTTGCCCAGTTACACAAGGATGAGTTCTTCTGGAACAATTTCAAGAAAGAGCACAAGCTGCAGAGGCAAGTGGGGTGTGGAGCCTTGGTTACCAGGGTACAGCTAGGGAGGGGTGGCTTGTCTGTTTCACTAGTCGACCTCTCCCTGTGTGCTGGCCATTCCTTTAGCTGGAGTGTGGGTTCCACAGAGCCCTGCAGGGTGCAAGCAAGAAGCCCTGCTGAGTCCACCCTGTCCCTCCTTGGAGCCCACTCCCACCAGAGTCTGAGATCCCTGACATGTGTTCTGTCCTTCTACACAGGTTAGGGCAGCCTGAAGACTGTGCTGGGATTGTGTCCTTCCTCTGCTCTCCAGATGCCAGCTACATCACCGGTGAAAGCTTTGTGGTGGCCGGTTTCTCCCCTCGGCTCTGATGGAGCTGAGGGGTCCCTGAGCTGTGGGTCTGGGTTTAGGAGACTGGGGACAGGTGGGCTGGGAAATCATGAAGGTCAAGAGATAAAGACTGAAACTTAAGGCAGGACCCTCCAGTGTTCTCATCTGTTGATTCTGCTGTTGATATAGCTGCTGTGATCCAACCAACCTGTGGGTTCTTGATATGGGGCTGTGGAGCCGAAGGAGTTTATGGGTCTGGCACACTGGAGGAAACATAAGGGACAGGAGCAGCAACTTGGGCCCTCGAAAGTTCCAGTCCTTCTCTCTGCCACTTGTACTTTAAACATTTCTTTCTTAAAACAAACTCCAATTTCTCTTCAAGCCTGGAAACTCCTGGTAAGGGGAATGAGGCTGAGGACAGGCCTCTCCTGTCTCCTGCCTTTTGCTGCCCTGAGCCTGTCCTCAGACCCAGCCAGTGAGTGTTCACAGAAGGCTCTGCTCCTTTCTCTGAGTGGGCTGGTGGAGGCTAAGCAAGGTGGGAGAGGGTGAGAGGATTCCAGGATCCCCCCTGGGGTTCTGTGGGTTAGTGGTCTTTCGTGTTTTCTGGGCCACATAGGCCTTTGAGTCCTTGAAGAAAAAAGCTTCACCAAATCTTGCATACCATTTCAGGTTGAAAACTGCTAATTGATACAAAAGAGAGAAGTCAGTGTGAAGTTCTCCTTAGGGGTGTCTCCTCTTGGTAAAGGCACCTTCTGCTGTCCTGAGGCATGTTTGAGGGCTCCATCCTTCTGTGTGTGCACGTCCAAGGCTCAGCAGACTCGGAGGAACAGTGGCCCTAAGAATGCCTCTCTTCCTCGTGTGCCATCCAAAAGTCTCCCCTGAATTGGTCCCAAGGCTTCCAACTGACCTCTGGCTTTCACCTCACTAAAGCCGCTCACCAGTGCGCCCTCTCTGAACATCCTGGGCATGGGTGTTTGTCTTGAGACTAATTCAGTCACAAAAACATGTATTGTTCCCTACTGCAAACGTTGGGCCAGGCACCCTGGGGAGCACAAACATAAAAACAGACCCAACCTCTCTTAGCTTCCTTCCTTGTGGTACGAGTACAGGGGTTTAAAACAGTCATCAGTAAATAAGGCAGAAATGGGGCGCCTGGGTGGCTTAGTTGGCTGAGTGTCCAACTCCTGAATTTGGCTCAGGTCATGGTCTCAGGGTTGTGAGATCGAGTCCCACGTCCAGCTCTGGGCTCAGCACAGTCTGCCTGTCCCTCTCCCTCTGCTCTGCCCCCTGCTCATTTGCACATACTCTCTCTCTCAAATAAATAAATAAAGTCTTTAAAGATAAATTAATAAATAAGGCAGAATGTATTCATTCTTTCAATAAATTGAATGAATACCACTCTATGCCAGGTATTGTTTTAAGAACTCAGAGGGCCACTGTGAACAAAACAAAGATCATTTCCCTGCAGAGTTTACACTCTCATGGGGGAGATGTACAATAAACAACAAACATATTAAAAAAATTATACAGTGCGTTAATAGGTACATAGGCACAGAAAAAAAAAAGACAAAGAGAAGGGTAAGTGTACAATTCTATACCCAATTCTAAGGCATGGTGGGCTCTTTTCCCACATCAAGTAGTTCTCTAACAGCTGAGTGTTACAATTCAGCTGAATTTGGACACATTCTGCCTGGAGATAGGGTGAGACCCCACAGGTTAAGGGCTCAGTTCTGCAAGACTAGCCCCCCTCCATTTGCTAAGTGCAAGTCCTTGTTGTCTGCTGTGGTCTGATGGTAGCTTGGAGATTCCAATCACCTCTGCCTTGGGTTTGGTGAGTTTGCTGGAGTGGCTCACAGAACTCGGAGAATGATTTTTCTTACTAGATTACCAGTTTAGGGCACCTGGGTGGCTCAGTCAGTTAAGTGCCTGCCTTTGGCTCAGGCCATGATCCTGGGGTCCTGGGACTCTGGGGTCCTGGGGAGTCTGCTACTCCCTCTCCCTCTGCCCTGCCCTCCCCTCCCCCATTTGTGATCTTGTTTTCTCTCAAATAAATAAAATAAAGTAAAGTAAAATAAAAAGACATCTTTATCACTCTTATCTTTATCACTCACATCTTTATCACTTAGTCTGAGAGTCTACGGGCTTTAGAAACTCTGTGGCAGAAATGCAGACAGTGAGGTTTCCCTAAGGTTAGGACTCGTGGAGGCCACGGGTGCAGGGCTAGGAGGCCACCTGAAGAGGCCTGACAGAGGGGTCTGAGGTGAGGAATCAGAATATAAAGTAAACCAAGAGTAAACCAAGACTGAAGGCTTCAGTATTGAGGAATAGTTGGAAAAGGTGGGGGACATGGGCATCCGGGTGGGGTGGGGAGATGCAGACAGGCAGAACAGGACAGGATTCTATGGGTAAAAAGGATAGGCCCAGAAAGGGGAATCGCTGGAGGGTCCCACAGCTCTAGAATATAGCCAAGGCAGTGGGCAGAGCCTTGTTATCATATCTCTGGCCCCATGACCTCCTCCTACACTCCGCGAGGGCAGACAGTGAGGGAAGTGGCCGGGCGAGCAGGGCCAGTGCCCTGTAGGCCTGCAAGGAGGACACCCAGAGCGGACCCCCAAGGGGAGAGAGCGACCTGAAAGCGGGCCAGGGGCTTCTGAGCTCACTTCCTCTCGGGATGAGAGCCCTGGGGGACGGACGACAGTGTGGCACCGGAAAGGAAGGCCCTGGTTCTGGACCCAGCGCTGGAGGAAGGGAGCCGAGGCCCACAGAGAAGAGGACTTTGCTTGCAATGGAGCGTCACACAGAGGGGGATTGGTGTGCCACTGTACATGCTGTGTGTTTGTGGGAGTGTGCATGCGTCCCTGATGGAGTGGGACTGACCCCAGAGGAGGAGGGCTTGGGACTGAGAGCAGGCGAATGGGCTGGGGTGTGGAGGGGCGGTTTGCACTAGTTTTATGGCCCTTGCCCCTTCCTCTGTTGAGAAATGTCCAGAAAACCCAATCCTGGGCCCAGGGCACACCCGGAATGGGAGGGGTGCAGGGGCAGAGACAAGGACAGGCCCATGTGCTCTGCCCCCCAGGCTATTCTTACCTTTCAGCCTCACAAGTGGACAAAGGCTCTGGACCAGGCTTGGTGAGAACCAGGGTCAGACTGTTTGAGTCCTCCCCACCCCCACCACCCTCTAGTCCTCAGGCCAGGTTTCCAGCCAGGGGCTGCAGATCATGGATACTGCAACACAAGTACTTCCTTGGGATAAATAACCTCAGTATTTACTTGGTTCCCAGCAGCCCCTGGGTGGTACTCAAATGCTTTCACCTGGGTTAAGAAGTGAAAAAAGAAAGAACCACCACCACCAAGTTTGGCACATCAGGGGGTTTCCTGCGGACTTGTGGTATTTGTGTGCTTGAAGGACTGGGGAGGAGGGAGAGCAGGAAATGGAGCCGGGTTAGTGGGGAAAAGCAGTTCGTGGGACCACTTAGCTTCTAGCTCCCCCAGCTGTGGGTGGGAGAGCCTCAGGATCATTGGCCTTGGGCTGGGGACTTGGAATGCCTGACTCTCCACCTGGGAGCACATAGTCTCTGTTGATACATTTAAGGTTAAGCCCTTCATCTCTGATTCCTAAAGAAAGATCTGGAAAACAGTATCAGGGCAATTTGGAATTCTAGGGTATCCGGTGATGGCCGCAGGTAAGGTAACCCAGTCTAGTAATCGAGGTGCTGGCAATCCAGCCTGAGGATTCTGTGTTACGATGAGTCCTGAGGGTACCCAAACTTGTCTGGATGCTGTGGCCCCATGGGAACGAGAAGCGGCACAAGCTGCGGTCCCTAGCCCAGCTTTCTCTTATTTATTTTCCAGGCCACTCTGATGATGGGTCCCTCGTCCCATGTGTCTGGCTGTGACTGCCCAGGCCTCACTGTGGGGCTGGACTCCCAGGTGTGAGGTCCTGGAGCTGCGCTGGAGAGGAAGGGGGTCATCCTAGGGTGGTCTAAAGCAGTGTAGCGGACTAGAGGTTCTGTGTAGGCTGGGATCTGTGGGGGGTGAGGTGATGACAAACATGGGTGAATGCCCAGGGCTATGCTTGCCACAGCTGACTTCACCTTGAAGATCTCGCACCAGATTGTACCAAGAAGATGAACTGTCTTTCCATCAAAAGCAAATGGTTCCCTTGGCAATTGAACAGCAGGGGATACATTCTGAATACCAGAATCAATGAAAGATTGGGAATATAATGGAAATGGAGGAAAAGAGGGATCAGGAGATGACAAGCCACAGGTACCCTCGAGATTCTGCACCTGTGGAGCTGGGACAGTGTTGGCGGGGTTGGGGCTGAAGTTGCTGTGCAGGTCTGGGCGGTTGTGTGCCTTGGCTGGCTGGACTCCAGTTTAGAGTTTCTGTCCCTTTAGCCCTTGAAGGCCAAAAGATGAGGTCCTCCATGCAGGGAGGGTCCTCCTGAATTCCAGAGGGTGAAATGACTTCCTTTGCTGATCGTTTTTTTTTTTTTTTTAATAACATGTTTTCTTTTTTTTAATTTTAATTTTCTTCAAAAGATTTCACTTATTTATAAGAGAGAGCACAAACACAAAGAGGGGGAGTGGCAGGCAGAGGGAGAGGGAGAAGGTGGCTCCCCACTGAGCAAGGAGCCCTATGTGTAGCTCAATCCCAGGACCCTGGGATCATGACCTGAGCCGAAGGCAGACACTTAACTGACTGAGCCACTCAGGCACCCATTTTTGCTGACCATTTTATTTATTTATTTATTTTTAAATTTAATTAAAAAAATTTTTTTAAAGATTTTATTTATTTGACAGAGAGAGACCCAGCCAGAGAGGGAACACAAGCAGGGGGAGTAGAAGAGGGAGGAGAAGCAGGCTGCCTGCTGAGCAGGGAGCCTGATGCGGGGCTCCGTCCCAGGACTCTAGAATCATGACCTGAGCCGAAGGCAGTTAACAACTGAGCCACCCAGATGCTCCTTGCTGATCATTTTAATGGGGACCTTTTTTTTTTTTTTTTAAGATTTTATTTATTTATTTATCAGAGAGAGAGAGAGAGCGAGAGAGAGCACAGGCAGACAGAGTGGCAGGCAGAGTCAGAGGGAGAAGCAGGCTCCCTGCAGAGCAAGGAGCCCGATGTGGGACTCGATTCCAGGACGCTGGGATCATGACCTGAGCCGAAGGCAGCTGCTTAACCAACTGAGCCACCCAGGCGTCCCTAATGGGGACCTTTGATGTTTCCTAATTGCTGCCTGCTCCAGAGAGGGTAATTTGCGTAGATACATGCAGCGTGTGTAGATATGTATAGGAAGGCGATGCTGAGCTTTGAATCCAAGTCTGTCCACCAAATTCCCCGACAAAGTGATGGCCAGAGCTCTGTCAGCCTGATTCTCCCTGGCATGTCTGTTTTAGTTTGGTTTCTCTTGTAAGTAGAGCCTAAGACAAGAGCTTTCAGACAGGGGATCTGAGGGAGGAAAGGAGGGGGATGGTTAAGGAGGGTGACACTGCCGGCCACATCCCCCCATCTTCCAAGAAGCACACAGAGCACCTCCCAGGCATGCGTGTCCCCCTAAAGACGGCAGGTGGAGCATTTATCCATGCGCTTTCACCTCCAGAGCGCCGCCCCTGGGGATTATTAACTGCTCCCCACTTTCAGTCAAAGAGGAAGAAGCCATCCAAAGTGCAGTGAGTCAGACCCTCCAGAAATGCCACTCCCTACCCCCAGCCACATCAGCAGTCACATCAGACAATGGCAAAAGGGTTCAAGTCAGAGCACCCAAAGTGTCCCATCCAAGGTCTCTAGGAAGTAACTATCCAAGGTCTCAAATTTGTTTAAGGGACAAAACTCTCAACCCATTGCTCCTGTGAGGACCCAGGGAGAAACACAATCTCTCTTCTTACCCAAATAACAATTAATCTACTTGCCCCAAGGGACAGCCTTCAGAAGTTTTCACTGGAAGCTTTCAAGCTGCCAGGTCTCAAATCTCCAGTTACTGGTTTGAATGGTTGCTGTGGCTGTCCCGCAGGTTCCCAGAAGATTGAAGATACGGGAAGGCAGGAAAGGAAGATCAGAAGAGGAAACTCTTAATAAACTAATCATACACCAAAAGAGCTGTAACCTCTCAACAACTGAATGTTCTACTTGTTAAAAAATGAAAATTTAAAATGCAACACTCAATGTCATTAAATTTACATATTAACTTTAAAACTCCCCTTACTTCTCCATAAAAATCGGGATGGTTTTAGTATGTGAGGTCCTGGAAGGGAAGGAATCTGGGGCCTCCTCTTGTCCCATTTCTGTTGACCCAGCTTTTGGAGACAATTGACAAAAGACACTGGTGGTAAGGATAGGTCCTTGGCAACCTGAAGCACCACAGGTATGGGAATGAAATGTGGGGCTTTGGAGTTTAATGAATGGAGACCCCAGGAGCCAGCCCAACCGAACACCAGGCATCTGGGGTCTTGAATGTCCTGGGTCAGATTTAGCCAACTAAATAGCACACAGACAACACAGTTAGCCCACATCTGGAGAATTTCTTTCAACAGGCAGAAAGAGGGAGTATGGGATGCCGAACAAAGAAACCATCACCTCCACCACCTAACTTTGAAACAGATCCCAGCAGCCCACATCAGAAGGAGCCATTTCCAGAATTCTCTTCTACCTCCTTTCTGCTCTTCCCTGTCCTCCTGAAGTTTATCAGCTAACTCCATGCCAAACCTTTCCGGGAGGCTCTGTGCCCCTCCTGTCTTGCTTCATTTGCTGGGAGTTAAGAACTGATGCAGGTGTGGGGAGGTGTAGCCCTCCGAGTGTCCATAAGATCTAAGATCACTTGCTTGTCATGGAGGCTGTGTTTCTCTGATGAGATCTGATGGCTGGTCTCCAGTGCACCTGGTCTCTTGCCTTTACCAGAAGAGATTGAAACTGTCTTATCCCCTGCCTTGGGAGCAGTTATGCCTCAGAATCAAGAAAAAGATCATCCAGAAGATCTGGTTTACTCCCACCTTTTCTCTCTCTTGATATTTTATAGATGAGGCAACTGAAGGCCATGAAGGGGAAGGGGCTTGACCATGAAGTGGGCTGGTAGGAGATATGCTCCAGAAACTAGGTCCCCTGACCCTCAGTCTGGGCTTGTCATGAGATAGTCCTGTGCCCGGTTCACTTGGCCCATCACCTGCCATACTGATGATTCCCTAAGAAGTTCTCTTTTCCAGGGCAGGAGCTTCTGGATTTGAACAGGGAGTGCTGTGGATTGAAAGTCTATGTAACCCCAAAATTCATATACTGAAACCCGAATCCCTAACAGGATAGCATTTGGAGATGGGGACCTTTGTAATTGGGGTTCAATGAAGACATGAGAGTGTGGTTTCATGATGGAATGAGTGTTCTTATAAAAGTGACATGAGATCTCTCTCTCTCTCTTCCCACCATATGAGGACACAGCAAGAAAATGGCCACCCGCAGACCAGGAAAAGTGCTCTCGCCACCGTCTGACTAGGCTGATCTCAAATTCTGAGCCTCCAGAACTGTTAGAAATAAATGTCTATGGTTAAGCTACCCACTCTATGGTATTTGTTATAGCAGCCCAAGCAGACTACATCTGGGGAGCTGACGCTAACCTCTGCCCACGTGACTTCACTATGGTGGTGACAGATCAGAGAGCCTGACCATCTATGCTAGCTACAGGTGGCCCCCCTCCTCAGGGACCTGCCTCAGAATATATCATATAAAAGCTTTCTGGTATCTACCAAAAAGTTGCTAAAGAGATTCTTACTTAGTGTTAAATCCATATTTTTAAAAAAATACTCGATTTTTATACTACTCAGGCAGTACAGTAAAAACAACGAATTGAATTCATTAGTTTGAAAGGTGCCAAGAAAGAGAGGAGCAGCCACTGGCTGCCTGGAGCCATCCTGACATGGTCAGCCGGCCCTTGGTGCTGATGGCCTGGCCTCCCAGCTTTTGTTAAACACAAACAATTCTGTGAGATACTGACATCTGATAAGCCCACTCTGTTCCCTTGCCAGAGAAAGACAAAAACAAGATCACTCTGTAATCAGTCTGAACACAGACAAATTACTGTTTCAACTACAAAAATCTGAACATCCATTCTTCATCTTGAATAACCCGTGACAATGGTTGCTTTGTCAACAGCCCCTGTAACTTGGCTCTTTTCTTCTCTCCTACATGCTTATGATTAAGATTCCAATGGTATGGAAGAATTACTCCAGTAGCCAATCCAGAGCAAAGCCTTGCCTCCCTAGATCCTCAACATCACCTGACACAAGCCCGAGCTGATAAGTTCTTTCCAATATTCTGTTCCCAAAATGCCCCACACTTGCCCATGGGGTGTGTTCTCCCTCATTTGTGAAGAGTCAGTGAACCCAGTCTTATTGACTACAGTATTTACCTGGTGGCCTTTGGTTGGAGAGTACTGGCCGTCTGTACATTTATTTTTTTAAAGTATTTTAAGTGAACATGGTAAAAAATCAAGGTACTTCAAAGGGTGAACAGTGAAAGGTAAGTCTCCTTTTCTACACTTGAACCCTGGAATCCACTTCCCTTCCTCCAGGGCCATCATTGTTCCCAAAGACAGTCTGTGCACATACAGATGGATACGTATATTTATCAATTTCAGTGTTAATCGCATTTATCATTACTGCCAGTTTGTCCTTCCTTTTATCCACCTGCTGGCCCAATATTTACTGCACCTGGAACTTCACAGTGATGCTATGAACTTTCTCAGGGGAATGATAACAGTGACTCAGGATATGGTGTGGGCCATTTTTCAGTAAGTCAAAGCAGGGGAAGAAAGGGCTCCATGGCCTGTGGCCATTTAAGCAGCAGTCCCAACTTTATTGACAGAAAGGTTTATTGGTTGCTTTCAATTCTCCCTATACTACAAGCATGGATGGGGCTATCACCTTTGATGCAGAAGCTGTAGCTTTTACAATGATGTGGGGATGGACAGAGGGGTGGAGAACAGGTCATATGGTAGAGATGGTTTTCCCTCAGCTTCAGGATGAAGGTCAAATTCCTTTGTGTGAGGTACAACTCCTCAGATCCTGACCTCTGCCTCCTTTGTCCCTCTGTTCTTCAAACCACCACTTGCCCTCAGGAGCTTTACTCTTGTTGGCTGAAGGAGCCCCGTCAGTCCATGCCCCCCCCCAAGGGCTGTTCTTTCTCTTGTTCAAGGTTTTTGCACACTCCACTGCCTTTGTCAGAAACAGCCTCCAGGGCAGCCACTCCCATGGTACTTGCCCCAGAGTGTGGGCATTCTGTTTTCTCCTTCAGCCCTGAGATGTTCTTGCATCTCTGAAGCCACAACCTCTAGCAGGAAGCTCAGCACATAAAAACTTCTCAAGGAAGGTTTGCTGAATGACAGAATGAATGGTGAATAAAGGAATTCCTCTTCTGGAGGCTCAGTCTGGTGTGTTTAGCCCTTCCTGCTTCTAAGAACCCCTTCTTTGATCCCAGGTTCCTGGAAATGGCAGAGGCAAGCCATGTAAGGAAATGGTTCCTTCTAGAAAAAGCAAGATTTGCCCCCAGGGCTACGCTGGAGCGGTAGCCCTCTCTGCCTCCCGCACTGCAGAAAGTTTTGTCTTTCCTTCAGGGAAGGAAGGAAAAACTCTTGGCTGTTTTCTAGAGCCAGAACTCAGGCTGCTTCATCAGGATTCATCTTGCAAATGACTTCCAGTCCTGCCCAATCTGGGTCCTGCCAAAGAGAAGGGGTGGGGTGGGGCACCTTAGTGGTGGTGCTACATCTTAAGGTGGGCCTTAGTGCAACAGAAACCACCCCACCAACCCCAGTCACAGGAAGAGTAGCAACTGCCACTTACTGAGCCTTTATTCCAGGTCAAGCATGGTGCTAAGTGTTTCTCAGGAATTCTCTCTTTGAAAGATATTAACAGCTCAAAAAAAAAAAAAAATTAAAAAAAATAGTAACAGTTCTGTGAGGCAGGGCAGTTCCTAGCCCCATTTTATCTGTGGAGAACCAGAGATTCTAGAAAAATTCAGTAACGTTCCAGAGTGTGGCCTCAGCCCCTCAGTCCACCTCAGATGTCAGCCACAGTACAGGCGGACAGTTCCTGGGGAGCTCAGACTCACCTCGGACACACCACGTATCATCTGTTTTCTGCCCAGGTGGGTGACCAGGGAGTCCCAAGTGCGCATACAGGGGGACTGCCCTGGGCAGGGGCTGCTGTGCAGCCCTTAGGAAGTCCCATGGAAGGAGGAACCAGAGGGCATCCTACTTCCTCAGTGAGTCTGTGTGGAGTCAGTTCTCACGGCTCACAGCAGAGACTGCGGGGCATCTGTCTCCCAACCCCCTCACTTCCGCGCTCCACGATCACATCGCTAAGGACTTATTGGTTTGGGGTTCGGCTTTTGGAGGAATTCAAGTGAAGATGGTCATACAGTAGAAAAGTGGCAAAGCTGGTACTTAAACTGAGGTGTTTCTGATGAGGGTCTTTTTGATGTATTTTTAGGACGTGAGGAGTCCCAGGAGAAACCCGAGATCCCCAAGCGGAAGAAGGGAGGAGGAGGCAGGATGGGGTGCTGTGGCCCCCTGCCGGCTGCTCTGTAAGTGTGGCGGTGCGTCCCGGCCGCCCTCTCGGGGTGCTGGTGAGGAAGCCATGACATTGGGCGGGGAAGGCAAAGTCTTCTGTGGTGACACCACACCTTGCTTTGGGGTAGCAGAATTTTAAGAGAAATCACACTCTTTGGCTCTAGAGATAGAAGCTTAAACAAAACAAAGTCTTTATTGTCCGAGGGAATCAGCAAGTGCATTTCTTTGCATCATCACTGGGAGATCATCACTGGGCTTCTCTCTTTTCTTCTCGAAGAGTCAAGTCCAGCTCTACTCTTGTGGCACTTGTCCTTTGAACTGGTTCCTGAAATTCCACTTAGGAACTCATTCCTTACAATTCAACTTCGGATCTCCCTGAGAGAATATCCTTTCATCTGTCATTACTCACATTTAAGTGTGAACAGGTTTCTGATCTCTGAGTGGAAAGCAAGTATTGATGGGGGGAGGGGAGAGGTCACTGGGTGCTTGAGGGAGGTGGTGAAGTGTTTCCTGCCTGGGAGGCAGAGGTAGCCAAGGCCATCTCTCCTAAACCAGCCCTACCTGATTCCAGGTGTGTGGTGCTTGTTGAGAAAAGGACTAAGAGTTTAAAAGAACCCTAGCGCCCTCCCTCCTGTCCAGCGAGCTTGAACTATGTAGAAACCGAGATTTGGGGTATGAAAAGCAGGAGAGAGAGACACACACACAGGGCCAAAAGGTCTCTCAAGGATTGTAGTGGGCCAGTAGAGACCTGTTGGTCTCCTTATGGAAGGTGTTGTGATAGCGCACGAGGATGTTGAGGCAGGGGAGACACTGTTCTCATCCGTATCAGCTCACAGCTTAGCAGGCAGCAGTGGGGCTGGGGTCATCAGACAGGAGAGAGACTTTGAGGCTGCTGAAATGGCTAAGGAATGTTGTCTCCAGGACCGGCATTTCTCCTGACCTCCCAGGAAGAGCTAATTTCCCAAGAGGCTTCCTGAGAGTTCATGTCCAAGGCCAGTGTTTTTCTTCCCCAGATTCTTTTCATTGCCATGGAGACAGGTTGCTGTTCTGTCCAGTGAGGTGTCTGAGCGGCAGACACCATGACAACCTGTGGGGGTTGGAAGCACAGCTCCAGAGCACCTCACAGAATGGAGCAAGGACAGAGGTCCAGGGACATTATGATTGTCACGGGCTCAGCTGATGAAAGGGGGACAGCTTGATTTTTGACAGCTTTCCCCCTCAGTGAGCAGTGAGGGAGGGATAGGCGTGATGGGTGGGCTGGGGGCTGGCAGGATTGAGGTCTTGGGCTGTCAAAGACAGGCAGCTTCATTCTTTTTCTGATTGCATGTTTTGCTTGTCTGGACCAGGCCAGCAGATACATGCCTGGAGAAATGACATAAGCCCGAGCAGGACACATCTGTCTAACCCTGGGTGGCAAGAAGGGCTGGGGAGGACAAAGTATCACATTCTGAGGACATGGCCCACAGCTATGGGCCTCCCCCCCCCCCCCCCC
>NC_081569.1:73284432-73309978 GCF_022355385.1 Mustela nigripes
GGCCCCCCCCCCCCCCCCCCCACAGAAATCATGCCACCTTTCCCAGGATGGCAGAGGCAAAGGAGTTGCTAACAAGCTGACGTGAAGCAAATGCTGGTTCCCAAGTTGGAACATCCTAGTTCATCCAGTGGGTGAGGTTTGTTGGTGATATGAGGCCAGAGGCCTGCCAAACCCTTCCCACCCTCCTCTAGTGTTTGCCTGACTCCTGCTGGAAGCCTGCCGGTTACAGGCAGATCTAATGACCTCGGTGGTCAGGCCATGGCTGTTTACTTTGCAGAGCTGGGTTAGGAGGCCTGCCCCTTCTCTCCTTCCTTCCTCCCCGGCTCTCTCTCCATTCCATTGGTCCCCCAACCCTGGGCTTCCTGATTCCCAGGCCAGTGCTCTTACTCCCACTATTCCATGGTTGGCTGGATTATTCAGAGAAGCAGCTTCTCTCTCACCCTGGAGTACGGGGAGGAGCAGAGCGGTACTGAGATCTGCCTGGTCCCAGAGGAGTTTAGGGAAGTCCCAGACAGGACCTTTGGCCTGCTCATCCTGCTGGGGGCAATCCTCCTGAAGGCCACAGCCTAGGAGCTGGCAGGAGATCTGTAAGAGTGCCCCCCCTAGGGCTCAACAGATGACCAAATTTTGATAAGCAATGCAAGTTATACGACTTCAATTCTGGAAGGTCAACCTCTCTGTGACTCCATTTTCTTGTGTATAAAATGGGGGTAAATTTGCAGGGCTATTAGGAGAATAGCATGAATTAATGCCTGGGCCTGGTTTATGGTCGGTATTAGCTGTTACTATGATGTCTTAATCCCAAGTCCTCATACAGAGCTCTTAATGTTCAGTGAGTCCTGGCAGGCCACCCCACCCCTGCCCAGCAGGGCGTCTGCTTGTTCCCAGCAAGTCCAGTGTTTTGGAACAGCCTCTGGCCCTCTTCCACCGTGTACACTGATTATTTGGGGAGTGGCGATCCAACCCCAGAGCTATTCGTCCTCATCTTCTGGGGAGTCCCAGCTGGTAGGGTTTGCCCTTCAACCCACCTGGATAAGAGGTTTCCAGCTCACCTTTCCCTCTTGTGGGATCCCCTATCTTCCACCCACCAGGCCTGGACACAAGCTGCCAACTGCCTACCTTAGGCCTTCATGCTCTCAGGCAAGGTCAGTTCTGCTTTCAGAGCTCTGGTCTGACCCCTGCTGGCCTTGCCTTCTCAGACACCACCTCGCCACCCAGGAGAACATGCCTCCTTTGCTCTAGCCTTAGACCAATGCTGTTAGCCCACATCCACTAACAGGAGTTCATCTGAATTAGACCCAGGGACTGCCTCGCATGCATCACCCAGAGCAAGTCTTCAGAAGCTCTTCCATCCTGGGTCATCACCATTTGGTGCAGCACATCACCATAGTCATGGGATGTCTTTCTCCCCTCCCCAGGTCAAAATATTCTCTTGGGAAGTTTTGCAAATTCATCAGTTCTTTGATGTGTAAGTGACTTTTAGGACTGACAGTTAAAAGACTTCCAGGTGGCCCTCCTTAGTGCTGTGGATTGTGTGCTACAGTGGACACTGTTGGTTGTCACCATTGCCACTGTCACTGGTAACATTTACAAGCACCTGTTGTGTGCTGGGTAAGATATTTGGCCATTGTAGAGTACAGTGGTCGACATCTTAACTGAATCCCTACCTCATTTGTTATGCCAAAATTTGAGAAGGACCAAGGATTTGCATGGAATGTAACAGAACTTATGCTGAGGTTTGTGGGCAGGTGTCCACTTTATAGCACCACATATAATAGCAAAAGAAAGGAAACCACCTAAATGCCCACCAACAGGGGGTGAGTAAATAAGGTAGAATCTATCCATTTATGGGATACTCTGGATGTCTTAAGAAGAATGGACATTGGTCTGTAACTACTGATAATGGAACAATCTCCAAGAAATAAGTCAAAGGGGGGAAAAAGCAAGGTGAAGAACAACATGTGGTTTGCTACCTTGTGTGTAGTGAAAGCAAATCTAGAGAAAGGCATATGCACGTGACCTGGAGTAAGTTAGTTCCCCTCTTCAGTCTCCTCCTCTGTAGGAGGGGGAGGAATGGCCCCTGCCTCTGGGGCTATGGTGAGGATTAAGGGGGATAGTGTCTGTGAAGCTCTCAGCACAGTGTCTGGCACAAAGCAAGCCATCAGTCGTGAGGTGCTGTACACACACCTCTAATTATCCCTCAGGGTCCAGTGTAATCGACAAAGCTCTGTGCTATGCCTCAGGCCCCCAGCAGAGTCTGGAGATACCAGAGTCTGGGAGAGTCAGATGGTGGGCCACCTACCATTACAATTAGGGAATGAAGTGCTGGAGGACTTCGGAGAAAAGCACGCCTTACTTTGTCAGAGGGATACAGGGAAGAGGTCCAGGAAGTGTTCACTGAAGAGGTAACGTCTGAGATCTGATTTCACAGGGTGAGAAGGAGCAGCTCCAGCTGAGAGACATCACAGGAGAGGCTTAGGGCCCTCCATCCTGCCACTGGAGTGCGGAGTGTGTGGAGGGAGGTTTGCAGAACCCTCAGGGTTCAGGGCAGAGGCAAAGGTCATCAGTTCCTCTCGACAGCAGTGCCTTGCTCCCCCTTTCCCTGTGGCCATCTAACCTGTTTCTTGTCGCTGCAGTCAAGTCCGGGGCAAAAGTCCTGGGGGCCATTATGCAAATGTCCTGCGCATGGAGACTTCTAGCAACAGCCGCCATGGCCATGGCCCATTGGCTGGGGGAAGTAGCCAGGGACCTGTGTCCTTGAGGGCAGGAGTGCTTCTACCCCACGTGCCTCTAATACAGCAGCCAGTCACCCCGAGACATTTTTCGTCCCCGACAGATTCACACAGGGGATTTGTATGGCTGTTCTGTTTTCTCTATCCTTAAATCTAGATATGTCTCTCCATCTCTGTTTAAGAAGGGGAGGATCTGCTTCTGGCAGGAGAAAGAGCCAGAACAAGTGATGGGCTCTGGTGGTCACCCTACAACCAGCAGAGAGAGACCTGACAGTCTTGTCAGATGATGGATGAGCCACGCCTGCGGAAGACAGCTGAGTGCCCAGCTTCTCCCTACCACGCCACCCCCCACCCCCCCCCCCCCCCAGTCTCCTGGGCAACGAAGCCTCCGGATGACCCCCTCCCCCCAACAATAATGAGATGGAAATGAACAGTGCTGCAGTATAATGAGCACGACAAAAATAGAGCCATTGCTAAGTAATGGGCCGGCCCTGGTTGAGGAGCAGGAGGAGGAAGGCAGGGCTCTCCTCTCACAGCCACAGTTCTGCTGTGTCGCTGGGACTTGACCAGGCATAGGCAAGTTTGGGCTCTGTAGTGGCAAAGAGATCAGGGAGGGACTAAAAGGTGGGCCTAGGTGCAAAACCTAAGCAGACTCTGGCCTGGTCACTATGGGGAAGGGACGACATGAGGACCCACAGCTGCCGATGTGAGGTTGCTGCCATCACCTCAAACCCCACGCCTTCCTGTACATAGCAGCAAATGGTCTAAAAGAGTTAACTAATGAGACAGATTTTTTTTCTTTTTTTCAAAATATTGCACCTATTGTCTGTAGTGTATAGTGGAAGAAGCTTGCTCATTATACCTTTGTTTCTTCTTTGTTCCGTTGGTGGCTTGGAGTACCTGCCAGGAAAGGCAGTCACGCCTGGGGAAGGAGGGATCCACGTGCTGCAGGGACAGCTGTCTCTGAAGCCTTCTGGCACCAAGTCCCTCTGCAGTCTTTCCTTTCTATTATTTTCTAAAAAAAACACAAAATTATTTTTTAAATAAGTAATACCTGCATGAAGTACAAAATGCAAAAGGAACAAAAAAAAGTTTACAGTAAAACTGGATATTCCTTCCTCCTGCTCTCCACCCCCAGCCACTGTTTTCTTTCCTGGAAGCAACCACGGCCAGCGGTTCCTTAGGCAGCTTTCTAGAGATGCAGAGCATGCGCAAGTACATATGTCCCCCTCCTCAACACAAACACTTTCTTTTTTTTTCCTTTCTTTTTTTTTTTTTTTTCCTTTTTTTAACCTAAGGCTAACATCTCCTATCAGTCAGAGCCCTGACAGAAAACAGATGGCCCCCACAAAATGAGTCATTGAGTCAAGAATAATAAATGGACGGTTTACAGAAGTGTGGACAGGACACAGGAGAAGCACAAGGGATAGTGTGATGCCCAGGGCCAGTCATCATGCAGGGAGACGGGCAGTGACTCCTGTGAGCCTCAGGGCCAGTGGAGCGTCACAGGGAGGAGGCCAGGGGCATTAACACCCACCCCGCTTCTCCTCCCTCTGTCCTCATGCTGCAATATTGAAAATCCAGCTTGAGCCCCAGAACAAGACAGTCTGTTGATGTCGTTTACAGGGGTCACCCTTGGGCAGGATGGGCGGGGTGAGGGCAAACAGTGGCATGACCCCCATGCAGGCACTCAGCACCTGGATCCACATTTCACTGGTTTCCACTTAACAGTCTGCCTCTACCTCTAGCCTCACTCTCCTGCTGGCCTAGAGCACTCTGTAGTATTCCTGTTGTGGAACACTGTATCGCATGTATAGTATACATAATATATACATGTATATCATACAGATGAATACAAACTACATATATACATTCATTTATGTGTAAAACTGATGGAATTTCATGTCATTTTTATTTTTTATTTACAAAAAATATTTATTTACTTATTTGAGAGAGAGTGCATACACATGAGTGGGGGGAGGGGTAGAAGGAGAGGTAGAGAAGCAGACTCCCCGCTGAGCACAGAGCTCATCACAGGGCTGGATTGTGGGGTTGGATCTCACGACCCCCAAAATCATGACCTGAGCCAAAAATCAAAGGTCAGACACCCAGGTGCCCCACACTGATGGACTTGTATGATTGTTTCCAATGTTCTGCTATTCCAAACAATGCTCCAAAGCATATCTTTTTTCTTAGTCATTTCACATGGCAAGGATAGGTACAGAATACATTTCTGAGACTGCTGGATCAAAGAGTGTATGCTTCTAAAATTTTGATAGACACTGCCACAGGCCCCTGCATCGAGCTGGTACAAATTTACATGTGCCTCAGCAATGGATAAGGTTTCTGTGCAGTGTTTAAACAATCTGGGTGACAAAGATGTGAATAAACTTCTTAGAGCATCTCTCTGATGGTGTCTGTCACCTTCATGAAATATAAATCCCTCTTTTTTTTTTTTTAAAGATTTTATTTATTTATTTGACAGAGAGAGATCACAAGTAGGCAGAGAGGCAGACAGAGAGAGAGGAGGAAGCAGGCTCCCCGCTGAGCAGAGAGCCCGATGTGGGGCTCGATCCCAGGATCCTGAGATCATGACCCGAGCCGAAGGCAGCGGCTTAACCCACTGAGCCACCCAGGCGCCCCTAAATCCCTCTTTTTTTGAGGGGGAAATTATGAAAATACGTATTTCCCCCTTGTTTTCTGTCATTTTTGTTTTGTTTTGTTTTCTGTCATTTCTTTCAGAATTGTTCAGCAGGGATAAAATTTCTACACTCTTAAATGGAGTTCTGCTCATTCTTTGGGAATATCCTGTGTCACTTGAAGTTACAAATAATAGCCTCAACTTAAAAGTTAAAAGTTTCTAGTTTATCTTCCTAGACATGAACAAATCAACTGTATTTAAAAAAAAAAAAAATCTTGGAGACAGTTAAGGAAACCACATATGTATTGGGCATTAGGGGACTCCAAAAAAATCACCATTAATCCCACTACGTGTGACAGTTTTGCTGGAGCACACAAGAAAATGTTCCTGCTCTCTAAAAGACAATGTGGAATCCCCAGAAGTGTGAAATGCCAGATATCTGCAACTTACCCCAAAACACCTTAGAAAAAAAAAAGATGGAGTAAATACACAAACATGAACAATCATTAAATCTATATAATAGACATTTTCCCATATGTTCAGAAACCCTCATAAGGAAAATTCTTAATGAGGAGTCCAGCCAAAATAATAATCAGCATTTCATCCCTTACCCAAAGGTAAGCCTTCTTTCCTCTCTTCCTCTGGCTTCTGTTCCCCCACCTCAGCCTAGCCCTCTGCCAGTGATCCACAAACCCTGACCCAGCAGAGCCTCTCTACTTTCCACATGGTCTTCTTAGGGGGAGAGTGGTTCCAGCCTGGTTTTCCCTCTGTTGAGTGGCAAACACTTGTTCCATGGAAAACCCTCAACTCTCCAACAAACCCTGGAAATACAGGCTCCCTGTTCTGTCCCACACGAAGCTTTAGCCTTCTCAGGCCCAAGTGAAGCAATCATGAAAGACCACCCCTCCAGGTCGTCTTGGAACATACACCAAGCCCACGAGGATGTGGTGGAGGCCCCCCTCTCAATATTTGTGGTTTATGTTGGAAAGTGGCCTCCTGTCCTCTCCTCCCTGGAGATGGGGGAGTGAGAAAGTACCAGCATTCTCTGAAGAAATCTTATAAACCCTCCCAGTATACGTCTTGGATAAGACACCCCCCCACCATGATATTGAACATATCTTAGTATTATTTAACTTTTACTTTCCATCAAATGCATTTAGAGTTTCATGCATATTTACACAGCAGGGTTTATGACATTCAACTCCATTTTGTTTGTAACTGTGCCAGAGAATGTTATTTTATTATCTATTGTTATGGTGATTTAACACAACAAACATTTCTTTTCTCAACAGCTTCTGAGAGTCAGGAATCTAGGACTGGCTTATCTGGGGGGTTCTGGCTCAGGATCTCCTGTGAGGCTGCGATCAAGATGTAGGCCAGGACTGTAGTCATTTGAAGGCTTGCGTGGGCCTGGGGGTTCCACTTCCAGGAGGGCTCACTTACCTGGCTGAGCCTCAGTTTTTCTCAGGTTGTTATCTGGAGACCTCCATTTCTCACTAAGTTGTCTGTTGTAAGCTGTCTCCATAGGGCTGTTCAAAATATGGCAGCTGGCTTTCCCCAGAGTGGATGATCTGAGGGAGCAAGAAAGAAGCCATGATATGTCTTATGACCTAGCCTCAGAAGTGACACGCTATGCTCCTGCCATATGCTATCAATCACATGGACAAAAACCATGGTACACGGAGGAGGAGACAGGGGTGTGACTACCTGGAGACAGGGACCACTGGGTCTATTTTAGAGGTTAGCCACCTTACCTATTGATGTCATCCTGCACGTGCTCAGAGCTGTCAGTGTAAGCTGTGACCATGGACAGTCCCCCACAGAGTCGGATACCACGTTGGGGAGATCCCTCTAAGGTTTTGAGTGTGGCCCTTGGTCACTGGGTACCAATACCTTAGTAAAGTCTGTGTCTCTCAGAGGTCATAGAGATAACAGCACCATCACTCTCTTCGTGGTGAGTCAGGGCCAGAGGATATGTTTTCCAGACAGACCCTGTTCTGTGTTTCCAACCTCTTCTCACAGCACCTGGTGCTCTCTTGTGCCCCTGCCATTGACTCTCTTACAGCAGAAGGCCCTGAAGGACCCAGCATGCAGAAAGAACTAAATTCCAGCGGGGATTGGGCTCAAATCTGGGTGCTCCAAACTGCTCCTCCCCACCCCAAAACACAGGAATAATATTTATCTGCAGTGATCAGCATGAGAAATGGGGACAAGGTGAAGAGGGGAGCTGCACTTGAGTTGGGGCAGATGGTGTCTATTTTCCTGTTGTACAAGTGAATCCTAGCACAAAGAGACTTCAGTGGATGAGAAGAGAAGGCACCAAAAGCAAAGCTAAAGACGACACACCCTACTCCCTACTGAGGGCCTTCAAGGGATCTAGAATTCTATGGTCCTGCCACATCAAGGACCTGATCTCTTAGGAGAAGAAGGGGGTGAGAGAAAGGATAATTTCTTTCCTTCTTTCTTTCTTTCTTTCTTTCTTTCTTTCTTTCTTTCTTTCTTTCTTTAGATTTTATTTTTAAGTAATTTCTACATCCAGCATGGTGCTCGAACCCACAACCCCGAGATCAAGAGTCATAGGCTCTACTGACTGAGCCAGCCCGGCACCTCAAGGAAAATGGCTTTTTGAGTCTAGGGAGAAACTATCTAGTTAGCACACTTATGAACTTAAAACAAATTCCATTTGGGTTTGCACATGAGGTTCTTGCAATTTTGGTTTGTGCAAAGTAGCTTCCCTGGGGGAAAAATTGGAACTGAGAAGTAGTAGGGGCTGGGACGGTACTGCCTGTGGGGAGGGGCAGTATTGTGTGAGAGCAGCTCTTCGACTTTGTTCCTTCTCTGCCAAAGGCTTACCACGTCCACGCTCCGGAATCTAATTTACCAACTCCCAAACTCAGAGAGATGGCATTGCTGTTCTTATTCTATGGGTAATGAAACAGGCCCTCCAGAGGACAGATAACTCCCTGGATTTTAGATTTTATGTATTTATTTGAGACAGAGAGAGTGTGCACAAGCAGGGAGAGCTACAGAGGGAGAGGGAGAAGCAGGCTCCCAATGAGTAGAGTGCCTGATGTAGGGCTCCATCCCAGGGCCTGGGATCATGATCTGAGCCAAAGGCACCCACTGAGTTATTCAGACACCCCTCCCCAAGTTATTTATTTATTTCTATAGATTTTATTTTATTCATTTATTTGACAGACAGAGATCACAAGTAGGCAGAGAGACAGGCAGAGAGAGAGGGGGAAGCAGGCTCCCCGCTGAGCAGAGAGCCCGATGCGGGGCTCGATCCCCTAAGATCATGACCCGAGCTGAAGGCAGAGGCTTTAACCCACTGAGCTACCCAGGTGCCCCCTCCCCAAGTTATTCTTAAAACTCGAGAGGACATCCATACCGAGACAAAACTCACATCCTGGCAGCTGCAGAATTGTTTCCCCACAGCCGAAACTGGATTTCTAGCAGGGCTGGCCACTTTCCTTACAGACCATTATCAGCTGTCCCTTCTTAGCAACACATTCCAAGTGACTACACTCTCTAACCAGAAATGAAAACGCGATATGAACAGATTCACCCACTTTGTGGGTCATTCTCATTTCGTATTCTGCCCTCCACTAACAGTGGGCTTACTACCATTCTACCTGTGGCTGCAGGGGCCGGCCACTGTGTAGTTTCCACAGGGGCCATTCCCACAGCAGTCACGGGGAAGCCAGAAGTAGGAACGAGGTGTGTCCTTTCAAACAACATATAACTGGATTAAAAAAAAAAAAAAAAGCCCATGTGAGACCCCCCCATTTTTTAAAAAGTGAGTTTAGTTTGTAGTTTTTTTTTTTTTTTTTTTTTTTTTGCCAATCCTGTTGTATGTGGACATACTTCTTCTTTTTCAAGGTTTTCTTCCCCATTTCTTTTCTCCTTTCTTGCCTTTTGAGGTTTCCTTGGTTCTTTCATTGGTTAGAAGGAGGACATTGTATTTCCACATCCATTTTTGTGGCTAGGTGGAATTTTTTTTGTTTAATAGGGGCGCCTGGGTGGCTCAGTGGGTTAAAGCCTCTGCCTTTGGCTCAGGTCATAATCCCAGGGTCCTGGGATCGAGCCCTGCATCCGGCTCTCTGCTCAGCAGGGAGCATGCTTCCTCCTCTCTCTCTCTCTCTGCCTACTGGTAATCTCTGTCTGTCAATTAAATAAATAAATAAATATTTAAAAAAATAATATGCACACTTAACTATATCTTTCAATAAAAGTGTAAAGTTCATCAAAATGGTAATCCTTCTCCTCCTCTAAAGACATAGAATGCCTTATTTTCCCACTGCTATTTTTCTCCTACCCTCCCTATTGTCATTGTCTAGTATTTTAATTCCTCGATGCTTTTAACCTCTCAATAGTTATGATTTACCACGCATCAAGGATTAGACTTGCCAACGTGTTTTATCACTCTTGGCCCATTACTGCTTCTTCTAGGCCATTCTTCCTTTCTGGTTCATTTCCCTTTTTTTGCTGAGGTAATACTCCTGAAATGCTGTCAAGTTGTTCTTTTTCTTCGGTGTTCTGTGATAAAACCCTGATGTCTCCAGCCAAGATGAGGCTTATCTTTAATTACGTTGCTTAATATTGGGTGTATCCCTTTAATGCTGGAAACCTCAGCCATTATTTCTCAACAGAAGTGTTGGGAGGTGGGGACAACATGACATAGGATGATCAAGGAGAGGTCTCTGAGAAGGTGATATGGGCACTGAGATCTAAATGATGAGGCAGAAGGAAAAGCAAATTTAAGAGTTTGGTGGGATTCGGGAATTGAAGGAAGGCCCCTGAGTCTGGGGCCTGGGGAGTGAGGGGTGTGGCAGAAGATTAGATGAGATCAGAGAGGGAGGGCTCTCTGGACACTTCATGGGAATTTGAGTGGAGAGATGAAGGAGTTTGGCGCGAGCTTTTACGGTAAAGACACCTAACTCTTCTCCAGAGCCCACTGATTCTTTCCTAGGGTCCAAGTGGTATTATTTGCCTTACAGTTAGGTGTGACCATCTAGCCGTCTCCTCAACAACGGGATGAGAACAGAAGCGATGTACACTACTCCCAGTCTTGCCCTATAAAACATTCCCACAAATTTTCCTCTGTGCTCTTTTTGGTCTCTTGGGATGGAAGCAGCCATAACAATCATGAAAGCTACATGTTAAAAAACCAAACCAAACCAAACCAAAACAAAAAAAACAAAAAAGCTACATGTTGTAGATGATGGAGTTGCCATTAGGTTGGTTGCCCAAGTGATTTTCTGGAGTGGAACTCCCATCCCCATCCTTGATCCAACCATCCTGACCTGGAACAGTCCTGCATGGTTTAATGGGAAAGAAACCAGCATCTTGTTCTCCAAACCCTGGACTGTGTGTTATTACAACCAAGCCTGGTGAATGCTGCCCAGAGGACCTTAGCAAAGAAAGCTGAAGTCCTGTGCATCACATGAGGGCAGGCTTGAACGTTCAGAGTAGTCTTAGATTTTATAGATTAATAGTGTCAGAGACAGAACAGCTTGCTGAGGGGGTGCTGCTCTTCAACACATAAGCAATAACAACACAGAGGAATTAGCTGTTCTTCCCAAAGACCCTTGATGGCAAAAACCAGATTATAAACCAGAGCTCCAAGTTTCTAGTTCAGGTTCTGTTCTTGGGACAACAGGAAGGGAGGTGGGGAGAGAGGTAAGGAAGGCTGCACTTGCGTTCATTGGCCACCTGAGGGCTATGCTCGTCACTGGTGCTTTAGGACAATTCAGCAAGAACTTTCTTTAGACAAGTGTGCTCTCCCTTCCTGTGGCTGAGGATACTTACGTCCTGCAATGATGCTGTGGGCTCTGTATCAGTTTAGAGGCTCAGCAGGAAACTGGGAACAACTCAAACTGGGTTATTGTGAATAGTCCTCTTATTAAACTCCCCTCAAAGGTATGGTGGGATTTAGGAAACCGAGTAGGATGGTGTAGTGCCCTGGGGCCTGTGATGGTGGAAATCATTGTCACGCCTAAGTCTGAAGGGGTATATTGATTTTACTAGTGGTGCTGTAACAAATGGCCACAAATCTAGTACTTGAAAAAGCACAAATTTATTCCCTTACAGTTCTATGGGTCAGAAGTCTAAAATGGGTCTCACTGAACCTAGCCCTAGTGCCATGTTTCTTTCTGGAGACACCGAGGAAGAATAATTTCCTTGTGTTTTGTAGTAGCTCTTTCTAGTACTGTACTAGTGCCTGTACTCTTTGGTTCTTAACCCCTTTCCAACTTCAAAGTCAGCAATGGCTGGTCAAGTCTTCCTAATGATGCCATTTCTCCATTTCTGACTCTTCTGGTCCCCTCTTCCACATTTAAAGGACCCTTATAATTACATTGGGTTAAACTGGATAATTCAGGATAATCTCCTTATTTGAAAGTCAGGTGATTGGCAATCTTAATTCCATCTGCAACCTTAATTCTCACCTTGTCATATAACCTAACATATTCACAGGTTCTGGAAATTAGGATGGGGACAGCTCTGTGAGGTCATGTGACAGGAGTATGACCTTTCCTAGAGAACTGAGTCCTCCAAATTAGGAAAGGTAGATATCACCTGGCCAGTTTTCTACCTGGCCACAGGGGACCAGGAAGCAAAGGAAAGATTTATTGCACTCGTTTGGTAATCAGTCCTGATTAGCATGAGGAGCTAGGGTTGCTTCTACACAAGAGGATAGTAAATAGAATTTCCAGAACTCAGGGCATTTATTTGGGCATTTCTTAGTACTCCTATGTTCTATAATAACCACAGGAATCACAGGAACTGCAACCCACCAAAGCTGGGAAAATAAAGGGCCCAAAGGTCTGGGTTTCTCTACCAGACAATTAACTTGGGCCAACCTAAATGCTGTCAAGAGATGAGGGAAATTTAGAATGGGTGTAGAGGAAAGAGAGAGTGAATATCAGGTATGACCAGGGACAAGCTCCGACGGCAAGCACTCTTGTTTCTGAGTTCTTCCAGGAGTATGCAACTGGGTACCACCTTGAGGGGCTCTGTGACTAATTCCTATGTAGACCTCTCTCTAGGGCAAGATGTAGGGCATCTTGTACTCCCCCCAAAATGAAATCTCTACCGTATAGCGCAGGAGTCAATACAATAAAGAGAGTGGATTGGAGAGATAGGAGGGGTGGGTTATATCTGATGCAAATCTATGTTCATCCGTAGATTTCTTCAGCACCAACAGCCTTATGGACTCTGCTGACACTACTAGAGGCTGACCATCACTCTCTCTGGGAACACTTGGTCTTTTACCTTGACTGCTGCTAGGCTGAACATCCACGAGCCCTGAGTTCCTGACTCCTTCCACAACTTCTAGACTTCAGTGAAATGCCTTACTGATTCTCATATAGAAAAGGCCACGTGACAACACCTGAACTGTTGAGTCAACTTTCTGCTGACTGAGTCTCCGCTAATGAAAACGGGAGATGGCAGGGAGATTGCAGATAAATTCCCCTTCCTCCTCCTTCCCGTGGCCTACTCTGAAGTGCCATTTCTCTCTGCAGCCTGTTTGGAGCGGAACCATATGCCAACCAGACTTGCTTGCTGAGTCACCTGCTGTGATCTTGGAGGCTTCTCGTGAAGTGTCAGCCAGAATGACAACGTACCATTTCACACCTCTTCATGCCTTTCTTGCTTGGCTTCCCCTTTCCTTATCTTTGCTGCCCTGCTTATGAATCCCAAGTGGAATGGTTAATTTAATGTGTCCATTTGTCTGGGCCATGGTGCCCAGATATGTGGTCAAAACTTTTTCTGGATGTTTCTGTGAGGGTGTTTTTGGATGAGATGAACATTCAGATCAGTGGACTTTGAGTAAAGCACATTGTCCTCTATGTGTGGATGGGCCTTGTTCAATCAACTGAAGGCCTGAATAGAACAAAAGGCTGACTTCCTCCAGGCCAGAGAGAATTATGCAGCAGACAGCTTTCGAATGTCAAATGTAGCATCAAGCTTTCCCTGGCCTCCAGCCTGTTGGCCCACCTTGCAATTTTTGGACTTGTCAGCCTATAATTTCAAGAGCCAATTCCTTAAAATAAATCACTTTCTTTATAATTACATAACATATTGGTTCTCTTTCTCTGGAGAACCTTTCTTTGCTAATAACATCAAGGAAGGCTCCAGCCCTTTCATCCTTGCTTTAGCCTCTTTTTTTAGAGGGAATAAATCCAGCTAAGACAAGGTACCTGCCTTTTATGGACCTGACACCTCATCTCCATCCCCATGTGAATATTAAAACCGAGGCCCTAGACTCTAAGGGCCAACCAACCTCCAGGTCCATACTGACTGCCCTATTGTCTTCATCTTTCTTACCACACTGGCTTTGGGTTCCTTATTTCCCTCTGGGACTTGAGAATTTCCTATTATTTATTATATTCCTATTATTTTATAATAAAATTCCTTTTTATTAATCTCTTTTATTTTATTCCTCAACAAATATTTTCAGTATTATACACTATTCAGTATCTCTTTATATTTGTAGCAGGAGGGTAGCCCTGTCTCTATACAGCACATTGACTGGATTTCCTCATGCAATTTGTCCTTACACATATGAAATTGTCAAACAGTAACAAATTCTTCATATGTGTGTGTGAGGTTCACAATTTCCATCATATGGGGATTTGATTTTGCTGACCACTTCACTAGTTTTGGATAGTTATATTGGTTTTCCTTTTTACTATTAAAACTCATCTTATGGTGAATATATTTATGGATAAAAACTTTCAGTATTTGGTATTATGCCCCTAGTAGAGATTCCAAAAAGTAGAATCACCACATCAAAGAATACAAACATTTTAAACTCCAAATTGCTCTCATTAATTATGCCTCCATGTGACTTCACTCTAGACATCTTGATTGAAGTTTAGCATTGACGTGTCTCTTGCGACTTTGATCTGTTCCTTGAGGTGAATTCTTTAGATAGCTACTCTCATTCATTATAGATTTCTTTTTACTAGTTTAAATCTCAGAGGGCAGTCATCTGCAAGTTGTATCTTTCTGGTTATAAAGACACAGTTATGTTCATGAACAAAATATTCTGCATAGTCTTAACATAGCTCTTATTTTGAATTACACCTTAACGTTAGGATACGTGTGTGGACATTTCCCTTTTGCTTCCTAGAAAATAAACATTGTAACTGGCACGGTTAAGTGTCTGAGCTCTGGGGTCAGACCTGCCAGGATACAAATCACAGCTCCACCGCTCACTTGCTTTGTCACTTTGGCAAATCATTTACCCACACTGAGCTTTAGATATTTTATCTGTCAGATGGGAGTAACAATAGTACCTAACTCAAAAGGCTGCTATGAGAATGAATTGAGATAACAAATCTAAAGCCCTGGATACACACAAAAGAAAGCACACCATCAGCGTGCAGGAGTGTAGCTGTTATTAACAATTGGACCTCAGCTCCTCATGGACCTTCCCTGTGGCCCCTGGATCCTGGGGGCAGACAGCGGCTGTGGGGAAACTGGCTCTCCCCCCAAGGGCTCAGTTTGTCATCCCCTCTATTCTATTTCTAACAGCACTTTACAGATGAACTAAGTGTAACATAATTATTTGTCTTATTCTATTTTCCTTTTAGCCTTAAAAAACATTTTTTTTTTTTTTTTAGTTTTTTAAGAGTTAAAATATTATAGGGACACCTGGGTGGCTCAGTCGGTTCGATGTCCAACTCTTCATTTTGGTTCCTGTTATGATGTCAGGGTCCCGAGAGCAAGCTCTGCATCGGTCTCTGAGCTCAACAGGGAGTCTGCTGGGGATTCTTTCCCCTTCCGCTCCTCCTCCTGCTCTCTCTCTCTTCCTCCCTCTCAAATAAATAAACAGATAAACTCTTTTTTTTTTTTTTAATGCTAAACCATTATAGACTAAAGTCCTTTTTATCTCAGTTTTTTAATTGTGGTATAATACATAAAACTTACTATCTTAATCATTTTTTAATTTTTTAAAAAAGATTTTATTTATTTATTTGACAGAGAGAGATCACAAGTAGACAGAGAGGCAGGCAGAGAGAGAGAGAGGGAAGCAGGCTCCCTGCTGAGCAGAGAGCCCGATATGGGACTCGATCCCAGGACCCTGAGATCGTGACCTGAGCCGAAGGCAGCAGCTTAACCCACTGAGCCACCCAGGCGCCCCTATCTTAATCATTTTCAAGTGTACGGTGCAGTGGTATTAAATATATTTACAATGTTGGGTAAGCATCATGACCATCCATGTCCAGAACTCCTTTCATCTTGTAAAACTGAAACACTATGCCCATTGTCTAATGGCATAACTCCCATCCCCCTCTACCCTACCCCTGGCAACCAACATCCTACTTCCTGTCTCTATGAAGCTGACTCCTCTAAGTACCTCATATAAGTGGAATCATACAGGGTTTGTCTTTTTCTGACTGGCTTATCTCACTTAGCATGATGTCTTTAAGGTTCATCCATATTATAGCATATGTCAGAGTTTCCTTCCTTCTTAAGCTGAATAATATTTCATTGTATATACTTACTATATTGTGCTTATCCATCCACATGAAAGCCGCTTAGACAACACTCCTACTCTCCAACCCCTCTCCCTCACACCCAAGATGACCACACTCATGATTTAGGTATTCCCTCCAGATTTAAAAGCATTTTTTAAAACTTTTTTTTAAAGATTTTTTTTTTTTTAATTTGACAGAGAGAGAGAGATCACAAGTAGGCAGAGAGGCAGGCAGAGAGAGGGGGAAGCAGGCTCCCCGCTGAGCAGAGAGTCCGATGTGGGGCTCAATCCCAGGACCCTGAGATCATGACCTGAGCCGAAGGCAGAGGCTTAACCCACTGAGCCACCTAGGCGCCCCTAATGATTTTGCATTTACCCATGCTGATATATATGGATCTAGTTACTCCATTTTCATACTGCATAATTTTCCATTTTATGTATATATTCTTAGTTTTATTTACCCACTTTCCTATTGATCCCTCGGATTTGAGCCCAGTAGCTTTTGTTGGCTTTCTGATACTCAAAAAGTAAATTAAAAATTATATGTCCAGTTTTTTTCTAGTCCTTAGAGGGAGAGCTGGTTCTGGCTTTGTTTTTAGCTCTTCACTCTGCAAACCAAATATTCAAGAATATATCCACAGAATTCTTTACAGTGTCAAGTTCCAGATAAAACATCAATAAAATTTTCCACCAGAGAGAGAGAAAATCAACTATGTTCTCTGACTTCAATTCTGTAAAATTAGAAATAGAAATAACTAACTTCATTTTTTAAAAGATTTTATTTATTTATTTGAAAGAGAGAGAACATGAGTGGAGGGAGGGGCAGAAGGAGAGGCAGACTCCCCTTTGAGCACAGAGCCGGACACACTAGGCTGGATCCCAGAATCCCAAGATCATGACCAAAGCAGAAGTCAGACGCTTAATTGACTGAGCCACCCAGGTGCCCCAGAAATATCTGACTTTAATGAGCATTTAATAAGTACTAGGCATAAATCTAAATATTAAGCTACTAAATCTCATTTAATCAGCACAAAAACCCCATGAAATAAGAATAGTATTATTACCATACACAAATGAGAAAAAGGCAATGAGATGATTTGCCCAAACTCTCATAGGGTTTTTGTGGTGGAACAGGATTCAAAACAGAGCAGTGGTCTGATTCCATGGTGCTTAATCATTTCATGATAATACTATTTTGAAAGTAGAATTTAAAAAAAGAATACTTGCAAATTAAAAGTGAAAGGGAGAATAAGTGAATTGGAAAACACTTTAGAAGATTCTGAAGTATGGGGAAGCAAAAAGAAAAGAAAAGTAGACAAAGGTAGACTGAAAGCCTCGAACTACATCTACTGGACAACAGGAATCCTAACTTTACCAAATGACAGTAAATGGAAAGGGAAGATGTAGGTAGAGTAAACGTAAATGTAAAACATTTACATAGTAAATTTACATTTACTATTTACTATATAAATAAATACTATATAAATATATATAAATAAGTACTATATAAATAAGTTTACTATTTACTAAATAAACATTTACATAGTAAATGTAAAACATTTTCATAAATGTAATTCTGAATCGGCAGTGAATTTCTTTATTTCTTCTTCTTTTTTTTTTTTTTAAAGATTTTATTTACTTATTTGCCAGAGAGAGAGAGCACAAACAGAGGAAATGACAGGCAGAGGGAGAAAAAGAAGTAGGCTCCCATTAAGCAGAGAGCCTGATGTGGGACTCGATGCCAGGACCCTGGGACCATGACCTGAGCTGAAGGCAGAGGCTTAAACTTCTGAACCACCCAGGCGCCCCAGGCAGTGAATTTCTTATTAACATAGTTGGTGTGCTATTTTGAAAGTGAAATGAAATCTTGAAACAAGTGGTATCCAAAATAAGGTGCATGTGCCCCTGAGGGCCAACAAAATCATTTCTTTATTCCCAGAAAGAAAGCATCAGGATTTGTCATCTTTACACGAAATTTATCTATTTTTATCTTTTTGTATATATTTTGTAATTTATATAATATGTTGGAAAGTGACGCATGTCTATAATTTTATAAATGAATAAATAAATAAATATTACAGAGGGATGCTCAGTATTTATTCATTGGATATTTGAAAATTTTGGGCACCATTTCTAGACAAAATAACAAACAAGACTGGGTTGGGATTTATTCAGTGGGAAATAAAAGTATGTTAATTTGGGAGATTTTTTTCTGTGAAAGAATGGAAATACTGAAAAAATACAGAATGTATTAGAAAATTTTATGGCTGTATGTCTGTTGAAATTTAAGGATACTGACCAAAATTAGTGTAAATATCTAATACCTTCTGAACAAGCAAAGGTAAAAAGATATACCTTTATCAATCTAACATTAGTCAAGAAAGGGGGGGAGCTAAGAATAAGGAATAAGGATGTTGTGCGGGGGGGTTGATTGATAGCCCCCCCAAAAGATATGATTATATCTTAATCTCTGGAATTTGTAAATGTGACCTTATTTGGAAAAAAAGTCTTCGCACGGGGTGCCTGGGTGGCTCAGTCAGTTAAGTAAGTGTCTGCCTTTGGCTCAGGTCATGATTCCAGGGTCCTAGGATCCTGGAATTCTGGGATCCAGCCCCACATCAGGCTCCCTGCTCAGCAGGGAGCCAGCTTCTCCCTCTCCCTCTGCCACTCCCTCTACTTGTGCGCTCTCACACACTCTCTCTCTCTCTCTGTCAAATAAATAAATAAAATCTTTTTAAAAAAGTCTTTGTACGTGGAATGAAGTTAAGGATCCTTAGATGAGATCACCCTCAGTTATCTGGCTAGGCCCTAAATCCAAATCCAATGCTAAGTGTCAGACACACAGGGAGAGGACTGCTGGTCTGAGGAAGACAGAGGCAGAGATGGGAGAGATGCAGCTGCAAGTCTAGGAATGCCAATAGCCACAGGAGCTAGCTGAGGCAAGGGACAGACTGTCCTCAAGAGCTTCAGGAGGGAACCTGGCCCTGCTAACACCTACATTCCAGACTTCTGGCCTCCAGATCTATGACAAAACAGTTTCCGGAGTTTTTTACATTCACCCCTTTGTAGTAATTTGTCATAGCAGCCTTAGTAAACTAGTAATAGATGATCAACAGAAAATGCAGTAACATTGGGTAGAAATAAGTCCACATTTATTGATCATTGCGAGCAGGTAAATGAATCTATTCAGACCAGCAGATCGGATTAAATAAAGCAATACAAAATCCAGTTATAGGCTGATGACAAGAGATGGAGGGGAAAAATGGCTGCAAAGGTTGTAAATATAAGGATGGAGAAGATAGAGTGGCCAATTATTTTTTATTAATTATTTTTATTAACATATAACGTATTATTTGCCCCAGGGGTACAGGTCTGTGAATTGTTGGGCTTACACATTTTACAGCAAGAGTGGCTAATTATTAACTGAAGAAAGTTGGAGTGTCAATATTAGGTCAGACCATATGAAATTTAAGACAAAGAGCTAATGAGAATAAAAGCGCCCATACATAATTATCCAGAGAAGACTCTACTAAGGGGGCTTTATTTATGTGTAAGTAAAGTTAAAACAGAAAGTCAAGCTGGAGGAAGGTAGGCTAGGCTAAGGCTTATTTTCCTAATGCATAGAGAACCTCTACACAACAATAAGAAAAAGACAAAAACTCTTAGGGAAAAAATGGGCCAGGGATACGAATAGATGTTCCCAGAAAATGCTCAACTGCAGCAGTACAGAAAGAAATAGAGTTAAACTATGCTGAAATACCATTTTTATCTAATTAACTCATTTATTGAGACATTTTTATTTTAAAACATAGTTGACATGTAATGTCCTATTAGTCTCATGTGCACAACATCATGACTCGATGATTCTGTATATTATACTCGCTCACCACGGTAAGGGTGGTCACTTTCTGTCATTAGAATATTACTGACTGTAGTCTCTATGCTGTACCTCATGACTTACTTGTAACTGGAAGTCTGTACCTCTTAATCACCTTCCCCATTTTAAAATGATCTGAATGGTAAAGATCCAATAAGTTGATTGAACTCTGGGTTAGCCGGTAGTTAGGATGTGATGAAACAGGCCCTCTCACACATTGTATGCAGCAGTGTAAATCTATAGAACATCAGACAATTTGGCAATTTGACAATATGGAATAAAATAACACAAGCATAATCCTTTTGACCGACAAATTTCACTTCTCCTAATTTATCTACAGATACAAACAAAACGATGTATGAAAGAAGCTATTAATTATACTACTATTTATAAAAGCAAAAGATTGATTACAATTCAGTGAACAGTCATAAAATACAAATGCTGTGTGCAACTATTAAAAAGAATGAGGATTCTCAGTATGTAGTGATTCATGATCATCTCCAAAATGTATTATTTATTAAATGAAAGGTAGGACAGCGTGTACAATATGCTGCTCTTTTATAAGAAGGAGTTACAACTACCTAAGTATGATTTATACATAGTTGCTCATACACGCACAAAGTCTTGCTGAAAGGATAGATAAAAAGACAACTGGTAACATTGGTTGCCACTGGAGGGGAACTAAGAGGCTGGCGCAGTGGAATGGGAGGGAGACTGGAACCAACAAACCAAACAATAGCTATCTGAGACCAAACTACCACCACCATCCTCTCATCTCCATAGAAAGAAAAAAAAAAAAACTATAGAGATAATTGGCAATATTAAGAGCTGGGTCTTTTAAAATGACTAGTAAAGGGCATCATGGTGGCTCATTCGGTTAAGCATCTGCCTTTTGCTCAGGTCATGATCTCAGGGTCCTGGGACTGAGTCCTGAATCGGTCTCCTTGCTCAGCATGGAGTCTGCCTCTCTCTCTCCTCTGCCTCCCCTCACTCTCGAAATTGCCCCTCCCTCCTTCCGCCCCCATTCATGGTCACGCATGCCCTCTCTTGCTTGTCCAAATAAATAAATAAGATCTGAAAAAAATAAAATTACTAACAGAATAGACAAATGAGGGGCGGGGCTGATCAAAGACATGAGAGAATGTACAAATAAGATTTGGTGAGATGTGTCCATTCTTGGTCCCCACCTATTATGTGTCAAGGCTGTGGATGACTTCAACGTCATTTAGAATGGGGTAAGGCATAGGCTTTCTTCTAAGGCCAAGTTGTCAAGAAAAGGCAGGAATGCCCTCATCATCCCACAGAGGCATGCCAGGGATTGTCAAGCCCCCAGTGTGCACCTGCTTCCCAGTGAGGGTCCTTATCCCCTTGTAACCTTCCTTTCCTTCTGAAAAGCACAAATGTAGGAACAACCTTATCAGTGAGAGGATACACATATTGTTTGGCATCAGGAAAACTTGAAAAAGTAAAAAATTATTAGAGAAAACAAATGAATAACTAATCAAACTCTGTTTTCCTGCCCCCTCTCAATAAAAATACCAGGACAAGATAGTTTTAGAGATGTGTTTTTTCAACTAGAAATGGATCATTTAAAAAAATCCAGACAGTTTTGGAGGAGAGACAGAGAGGGAGGTGGGGGGGGGGAGACAAAGGGGGCGGGGGATGACGATACTCATTTATATTCCCCCCAGTTTTGATATATTTGAGTTTTCATTTTTTAAAAGATTTTATTTATTTATTTGGCAGAGACAGCGAGAGAGCAGGGGTGGTGGAAGAGGGAGAAGCAGGCCTCCCGCCTAGCAGGGAGCCAGATGTGGGGCTCAATCCAGGACCCTGGGATCATGACCCGAGCAAAAGGCAGCTGCTTAACAACTGAGCCACCCAGGTGCCCCTTGAGTTTTCATTTAATTCGATTAAAGTATTTTCTAATTTCTCTTGTATATCACTGTCGATGTCTGGGTATTTAACAGTGGATTGTTTCATTTACAGATGTTTAGAGATTTCCCAGTCACCTTTGTTATTTACTTCTAGCTTCACCCCCATTGAGGCCAGAGGGCATACTTGTAATATTTCAGTCTTGTTCAAAGAGTTGGGGTTGTTTTCTGGCCCAGGATATGGTCTATCATGATGAATGTTTCATGTGTGCTTACGAAAAACAAGGTATATTCTGCTCTTGTTAAGTGGAGTGTTCTATACGTGTCAGTTAGGTCAAGCTGGTTGATGGTATTGTTTGTATCTGTAGATATCCTCATTGATTTTCCATTTACGTGCTCTATCAATTACTGAGAAAGGAGAGTTGAAGCCTTCAACTATAAATGCAGATTATCCTGTTTCTCCTTCTAATTCTAACCGTTCTTGCTTTATCTATTTTGAAGTTCTGTTTTTAGATGCATACACTTAGGAGAGTTACATCTTCTTGCTAATGTGATCCCTTTTTCATTATGTAATGTTCCTCTTTATCCCTGGCAATAGTCTTTGTTCTGAAGTGTACTTTTTTTTTTTTTTTTTTTGTACTAATATAGCTTCTCCAGCTTTCTTTTGAGCTTTGCTTGCATGATCTCCTTTTTCCATCTTTTAACTTTTAAACCCTTTCTTTCTTCAATTTCAGAGTGACTTTCTGGTAGACCACGTATTAGCTGGGTCATGTTTTGTATCGAATCTGACAATCTTTGCTTTTTAATTGGGGGTTCTCTCTGCTCCTGTCTCTTTCACCAGCACTTGGTGGAAGGCTTTGGAAGAGAGCTTGTGAGTGAGTTCAGACTCTCTTGTGTCTGGGTGTTCATGGTTCCAAACCAGTGGTTCTCAGTCAGGAGCATTTTGCCCCCAAAAGGATATTTGGTAATGTCTGAAGACGTTTTTGATGATCACAATGGGGCGGGGGGAGGGGTGGTTACTACTGACATCAAGTAGGAAGACACCAGGAACACTGCTAAATATTCTACAATGCCTGGGACAGCCTTTCACAAAAAATAATTATCCTGCCCAAAATGTTAATAGGGGTAATGCTGAGAAACTGTTCTAAACTGCATGTTAGCCCACACTCAGTCTTAAAGAATTCATTAAAATTTTAGCTGCTTTCCTCCTACCCACTTTTATGGCAACCTCTTCTTCCCCTACTTTGACAAAAGTGAAACAGTTCATGTGTCCCATTTTTCTTCCACCAGTCTTCTCAGTGTTCAACATTCAACTCACATGGTTGCCTCTGCTTTCTGATGGTGTCTAGGAAAGTTATGATTCTGTAGATTATCTATATTTTTTTCATTGCTAGGGTGGGAGTTGATATTTTCTCGGAGCTTTGTACATTCTAAGAGGAAACTAAACTTCCATTCGGTTTTAATTTAATTTAATATTTAAAAGATTTTATTTATTTATTTGACAGACAGAGATCACAAGTAGGCAAAGAGGCAGGCAGAGAGAGAGGAGGAAGCAGGCTCCCTGCTGAGCAGAGAGCCTGATGTGGGGCTCCATCCCAGGACCCTGAGGTCATGACCTGAGCTGAAGGCAGAGGCTTTAACACACTGAGCCACCCAGGCGCATTCAGTTTTTAAATAATCAATTCTAAACCAGGAAAAGGCCAACTATTGACAATTTCAACAAGGAACGTAGATGGCAAAAATTCCAAAGTGGTAGTGATAGTATATACATAATAGAAATTTACACACAAAATAAAAATGTATATACAAATAGAAATTTATCTCATTAATGTTCAGAGATAAAAGGGTTAATCATTCATTCCATTGTTTCCTACAGATAAGTCCTTTCTTCATACTGAAATCTGATGACAATTAAATTCTGATATTTTTCCAAGCTACTGTATGAAGAGGAGGCCATCGCTATACAGCATACTGCAACATAAGGACTCTTTGATCACCAATTCTGGTGCAGTGCTATATACATAATAAATCATGGACATGCAGAGTTTATCCCAAGAGTACAGGATGTTCACCAGCAGAAAATGTATCAGTATAATCCAGTTCCTTAAGAGACCAAAGGACCAATCCATATAATCATCTCAATAGAAGCAAAAAATTTCTTCCTATAGAATTTAAAATCTATTCAGAATAAAAAAAAAAAAGCAACTTGTAGCAAACTAGGACTAGAAGGAAATTTTCTACTCTTTTCTTTTTTTTAAAAGATTTTATTTATTTATCTGACAGAGAGGTCACAAGTAGGCAGAAAGGCAGGCAGAGAGAGAGGGGGAAGCAGGCTCTCTGCTGAGCAGCGAGCCCAATACAGGGCTTGATCCCAGGATCCTGGGATCATGACCTAAGCCGAAGGCAGAGACAACCCACGGAGCCACCCACCCAGGCGCCCTAGAAGGGAATTTTCTTAACCCAATGTAGAGTCCTACCAAACATCTATAATAGATATAATTTAAAAGTGAATCCTAACTATATTCCCATGGGACTCAGTAATAAGAAAAGGATGCCTGCAGCACTCCTACTATTCAATCTTATACTGGAGGTTTTAATCAATACAATAAAATACGAGAAAGAGGTAAAATGTAAGAATTCATAAGAATGAGAAAAACTCAATATTCATCAATGCATAGAATCTAAGACAAGATATTAGAACTAATAAGTCAGCAGTTTGCTAGCTGCAAGTTCAACATGCAAAATCAGTAATGTTGTCCTACAACATAACCAGTTAAAAATGTTAGAGAGAAAAGGGTACCATGCATAAAATCTATCAGCTATCTAAGAATAAAAATAACATCGAGTTTGCTCTATCTTTACAGAGAAACATATAAACCATTTTGGAAGAGCAAAATGAAGATCTGAGTAAGTGGAGAGATCTCCTACATCTGAGGAGGCTCAGTAACACGAAGATGCCCATTTGTTCCCACTTTGATCTATGAGGTAGGTCCATGTGATTCTGATCCAAATTTCAATAGTTTGTTTTGTGTCTCAGTGCAACTCATATGGAAGAATGAAACTTTAAGAATAGCAAAAACAGGGGCGTCTGAGTGGCTCAGTGGGTTAAGCCGCTGCCTTGGGCTCAGGTCATGATCTCAGAGTCCTGGGATCAAGCCCTGCATCGGGCTCTCTGCTCAGCAGGGGGCCTGCTTCCTCCTCTCTCTCTGCCTGCCTCTCTGGCTGTTCGTGATCTCTCTCTGTCAAATAAATAAATAAATAAATAATCTTAAAAAAAAAAAAAAAGAATAGCAAAAACAATTCTGCTCTTTGCTATTTGTCATGATCCCAGGGTCCTGGGATGGAGTCCCACATCTGGCTCCCTGCTCAGTAAGGAGTCTGTTTCTTTCTCTCCCTCTGCCCCTCCTGCCAGCTTGTTCTCTCTCTCTCTCAAAGAAAATATAATCTTTAAAAAATTAAAAATAAATTAGATCCCTACTTCAAACCATATACAAAAATAAATTGAAGTTGAATTAAAAACTACATTTGAGGGGCGCCTGGGTGGCTCAGTGGGTTAAAGCCTCTGCCTTCGGCTCAGGTCATGATCCCAGGATCCTGCGATCAAGCCCTGCATCTGGCTCTCTGCTCAGCAGGGAGCCTGATTGCTCCTCTCTCTCTGCCTGTCAAATAAATAAATAAAATCTTATACAAACGTAGTGATCCAAAGGGGCACGTGCACCCGAATGTTTATAGCAGCAATGTCCACAATAGCCAAACTATGGAAAGAACCTAGATGTCCATCAACAGATGAATGGATTAAGAAGATGTGGTATATATATACAATGGAATACTATGCAGCCATCAAAAGAAATGAAATCTTGCCATTTGCGACAACATGGATGGAACTAGAGTGTATCATGCTTAGCGAAGTAAGTCAAGCAGAGAAAGACAACT
>NC_081569.1:73310078-73352479 GCF_022355385.1 Mustela nigripes
CCAAAGGGGCACGTGCACCCGAATGTTTATAGCAGCAATGTCCACATTAGCCAAACTATGGAAAGAACCTAGATGTCCATCAACAGATGAATGGATTAAGAAGATGTGGTATATATATACAATGGAATACTATGCAGCCATCAAAAGAAATGAAATCTTGCCATTTGCGACAACATGGATGGAACTAGAGTGTATCATGCTTAGCGAAGTAAGTCAAGCAGAGAAAGACAACTCTCACATGATCTCCCTGATATGAGGAAGTGGTGAGGCAACATGGGGGCTTAAGTGGGTAGAAGAAGAATCAATGAAATAAGATGGAATTGGGAGGGAGACAAACCATAAGTGACTCTTAATCTCACAAAACAAACTGAGGGTTGCTGGGGGGAGGGGGTTTGGGGGAAGGGGGTTGGGGTTATGGACATTGGGGAGGGTGTGTGCTTTGGTGAGTGCTGTGAAGTGTGTAAACCTGGTGATTCACAGACCTGTACCCCTGGGGATAAAAATATATGTTTATAAAAAATTAAAAATTAAAAAAAAGGACTACATTTGAAAATGCAAAACTAAAACTTTTAAGAAAAATAATTTGTCCATTTTTTCATTCATTCAACAAATATTTACTGAGCTTCTGTTATATACCTAGCCTAGTGCTATATACTTAGCTTAGTACCTAGTACCTAGCAGTAAATAAACAAAAGTCAATGTTCTTGTGATGGTTTGCATTCCCAACAAACAAATAGGTACATGCCAGGTGATGCTAAGTGCCATGGGGAAAAAAGAAAGCAGGATAAGGGGATAGCGTATAGAGAGGGGCTTCTATTTTATGGTGGTGGCTGAGGAAAGCCATCCTGATAAGATGAGTTTGGCATGTGGATATCCAGAAATTTCTGCCTGGTCATTGAGGAAAAAGAGGGCCACTGTGTCTGGAGGAGGTAGGGTGAGGAGAAGAGTGACAGAAGAGAAGGGAAACAGGGTAGGTAGGGGCTGGAAAACCATTGATAAGGACATCTGAAGGATGTGGGGAACCACTGGAGGATTTGAGCTAAGGAATGGCAAGATACAGCTAACAGTTTATAAGGATCACTCTAGCTACTGTGTGGAAAGTGGACTGGAGAAGGATAAGGGTGAAAGGGACAGAGTGTCCAGTTAGTAGGCTATTCTAATTGTCCAGGCAAGAGACGATGACTTGTTTCTGGATAATGGTAGTGGAGGTAGTAAGAAGTGCATGTGTTCTGATGTATTTTGGAGGTTGAGAAGATATAATTTGCCTACATAGGATGGGAGAGAAGGGGAGAGGTCAAAGTGTGGAGATACCAAGGCCCCCATGACTGGGTTAATGGTGGTGTTTTTTTAATAAGATGAACCCTGTAGGCGGAGTAGGCTTATGGGAGAGCACGAAGAACCTGGTTTTGAACATCTTAAGTTAGAGATACTTATCAGACATCAAGTATAAGTGTCAAGTAGTAGGCTAACCAGAATATGAGTCTGGAGTTCAGGCAAGAAGGTGAAGCCACAGATGTCAATTTGAGAGCAGCCAATCTATAGATGATGTATGAAACCATGGGCTGGGTGACATCCCTGAATAAATTAATGTCCATAGAGGAGAGGAGGTCCCCAGGGTGCTCCAGTTTTAGACCTGGAAGGGAAGAGAAGGAACCAGTAAAGGAGCATTCAATGGGATTTGAAGAGAACCAAAGAGAAGGGGGGTTTCTCAAGAAGGAGGGAGCAATTATGTCAGATGCTGCTGAGAGGCTGAGTGAGATGAGGACCGAGCATTTATTGTTTTGGCAAAGTGGAGGTCATCCACGGCCTTGCTGATTGTTTCAGTGAGTGGTGGTTATGAAAGCCATTGGGCCTCATTTCAAGAAAGAACAGAAGAGAAAGGGGAGACGATGAGTATAGATGATCTTTTTGAGTTTTCTTCTAAAGGGAGGAAGGGAAATGGGATAGGAGTTGAGGGACGTATTAAGGGAGTTCAGGGTTTTGTTTTTATTTCTTTTAACATAGGAGATATACAGAGTATACGCTGATAGGAATGATCTAGTACAGACGGATCTTTGAGGAAGTGAGAAGGAATGCAACCCAGGGCAAAAATGGAGGTGTTGGATTTGCATGGGAACACTGACACTTGATCAGCTGTAACAGAAGGGAAAGCGGAGAATACTTTTTAGATTGGTAATACTTTTTAGATTACTTCTATATGCTCCATACAATCAGAAGCAAGGATCATCAATTAAAAGTGAGGACATGGAAGGCTTTGGAAATTTGAGGGAAGAGGAGAGGTTATGAAATGGTTGTCTATAAGATTATGAGAGAGTGAGTCAATTAGGGAAGTGGAGCTGAAGGACTGAAGGACAGCCCTGAAGACCCTTCTAAGGTTAGTGGTCGTGAATATCACCATGCTTGTGTGTTGTGCCCTAGCAAACATCATTTGCTGATGTGCTAATGGAGAGTTGTATTTATTCGGTGTTGGGGTTCTTCCAGAAAATTCAAGGGAGAAAAACAGCAAGAGAACAACCACACATACAGGGAAGTGGCTGTAATGATGGAATGTGGATTCTAAGGCAGATAGGGGAGGGGGTTAAGGACTCTAAGGGGTGTGGGATATTAAAAACTGGCAGGTCAATAGAAAGCAGGTTCTGTAAGAGTTGAAGAATTATTGAAGTCAGGCATGGGAAGCAGTGTGTTGAAACCCAAGTATTGAACATGGGGATGTTTGTCATCAAGAGAAAGGAGGGAATGTTGATTATTGGTAACTGGCAAGGTCTCAGGCATGACTGGAAGCAGATGACTTGGGAAAGGGTGAAGACAGGATCCCTGGGAGTGAGGGGGCCAGGAACCAAGAAGATCATCCTTGTTATTCTTTGAAATCCCCAGTAATTGAGTACTGGGAAGGAGACAATGAATCAGGTGCTAAAATCTTCAAAGAATGAGGAGTGAAACCTGGAGGTCAGATGACTGCAAAAAGTAGGGGAAAAGGCAGTACTCCACTAAAATTCACACTCAGGATATGCAAATAACCCTTAAAAATCAATAAGAAACAGACAAACAACTCAATAAACAGTGGACAGAGAATGACCGGCCCATGAATTTAAAGAAGAGGAACGCTGAATGGCTGTCAAGTGTGTAAAGAGGACCAACTGCTTGGGTAATGAGGAAAATGCAAACCACAATGAGATGCTATTTTCCATCTATGAGGATGACGAAAGTGGAAATGTCTGAGAGCACAAGCATTAAGAATGACATAGAGAAATAGGCGATCTCCTAGGAGTATAAATTGGTACAACAGCGTGGGAAAACAGATTTGGTAATATATAGTAAAGATCAAGATGTGTGTGTGCCCTTTAACCCAGACTTCCCCTTCCAATAAAACTCTACAGGAGAGTTCATACTTATGTGGTGCAAGGAAATGTGCACAGGACATTTACGGCAGCATTTTAGGTGATAGATAAAAATTAAAGCAACCCAAATGTCCACCAGCATGAAAATACATAGTTGTGTGTGCTCATACAGTGGGAACACTCTCTTCTGTGCAGTGAAAGTGAATGGACTAGAGATGTATGTGTTGTGGTTGAATTCCAAAAACATAAATTTGATGAAAACCAGTCAACTGCAGTATGGTAGGTACAATGTGGTAATATCATTTTTGGTAAAGCCTAAAAACAAGCAAAACGATACCCATGATTTATGGATGTCAGTGTAATAAAAATGTAAAAATATGGGCGCCTGGGTGGTTCAGCCAGTTGAGCATCTGCCTTCCACTCAGGTCATGGTGCCAGGGTCATGGGATCGAGCCCTGCATTGGGCTCCCTGCTCAGTGGGGAGTCTGCTTCTTCCTCTAGTCTTCTTAGTCTTCCCTCTTGCTCGTGCTTTCTCTGTCTCTCTCAAATAAATACATAAAATCTTTAAAAAATAAAGAACAATAAATAAAATATAAAAACGAAAACGTGGACAAGAAGGATACACATAACTTTAGGATGATTGCCTCCTCTGGGGAGAGTGGGGAGAGGGCAGTAGGATCTTGGAGAGGCACAAAAGGGGGTTTTTACTCAATCTGTTATGTTTTACTTAAAAAATATGAGCTAGGGCAAAATGTTAACATTTGTGAAATGTGGGTGTTGGCTGTATGACCCCGTTCTTTGCCGTTTGTTTGGAATATTTCACAGTAGAAAAAGTCCATGGCATATGTAAGATGACAGCATTTTCAGAGATCAGATAAATACATTTTTAAGGCTCATGTAATCCCACTGTTCAGTGTCAGTCTGTCAATTTGTAAGTACTTCTGGAACACCTAAAAATTGCATAACAATGCCCTCAGTATCGGGACAGCTGCAGATGATGAGTAGAATTTCCAAACAGATGTCAGAAATATAAACGTGCCACTCATAGAAACATATAATTCATCATAACAAATGTGCATCAAGAGGAGATGGTACTGGTAGCTTTGTCTAGAATGGGCTGGAATTGACAAAAACCTCCTAAAATATTTCTCTGTGGCCATAGCTCTCCAGTGCTTCAATCTGTGACTCTGCTTCCTGCCACACCCCCCCCCCCCCCCCCCCACCAGGCTCTCTCTAGGCCATAAGGGCATTTGAAAACCCCCCCTCTCCTTCTCCTGTGTGATATATAAATCTTTACTTAACAAATAAATGTGTACGGCTTCCTGTCAGGCTCGCGTGTGCATATACACATAGCCCAGGTACCATGCGCTCCCTTTCCTGAGTCCTCTTCCACTTAGTGCAATCATAACCTCGTGCCCCTCTGTCTGCACTCTCCTGGGAAAGTGAACCCCTCTCTTCCTTCAGGACCTTTTGCTACTGGAAACCTAGCTGGGGAGGCAGGAGCTTACCTTAGGAGGGGTCATTCAGGGCTATTATAGGTGATCCTAAGGATATCACATTTTGCTTAAATGTTTTCATGACTCAAAAAAGGGCTAGGGAGTGTGGTGGGCAGGGAATAGGGTGAGCTTAAGGGGAGTGTCCTGAAAGACAAGAAGAAATGGGATGAAGCTCTTATATAGCAGAATACTCAGGGTGATCAGAAGTTTCATGATTGCTACAGTGCCAGGCTTCTGTTCAAGGATTAGAAGAAAGCACCCGAGTTCATCAGCCCCAGGTAGGCTTGTCTATTTCCTCCACCCATACCCCTAGTGACAAAGGGCTGCAGAGACTGGAGAGGCCAGAGTCCTCTAAAAGGACTAGAGGCCAGAGCCTCTTCTCAGTACAATCCCTGCTCTGCAAGGTTTAAGATTGGCCAGGCTAGGGGGTGTAGTGGTCCTTAACTGAGAAAGTGCTAACCTCCTTATTTCTTATGTACCAGAAATATCAGTTCAAATTCCTGCTGGTAGTAAGTATCAGCCCTGCCAGAGGCACCATGGGGCTAACTGTCCCCATCCTCAAAGAGCATGCCAGAGGGCTCTTGCAGAGCTAGGTGTGGGGGGGAGGAGAGGGATCCATCTGAGCCCTCCTGTGAATCCTGGGCCCTAGAAGTGTCTCTAGAGGTTTCCACAGCGTATTCAGAGTATATTATTTCAGAAAATTTAAGAACAGCCCAATTTTCTTACAAGTCACCTAAAATCTCTAAATGTACAGTTAACTTAAAGTTACAAAATTTTAGTAGCAGATTTTTACTATTCACAGCCCTAATAATCATGTCAAATTCTTAAAGGATTCTCAAAGTTCTCTAAGGTATGTATAGTTGGTAAAAAATTTTTTTAAATTAACTTTTTATTTTGGAATAATTTTAGATTTGCCAAAAAGTTGCAAAGCTAGTACACAGAGCTCCTGTACACTCTTCGTTTGGTTTCTTCTAATTTTAACGTTTTATGTAAAACAATGGCACATTCATCCAAACTAGGAAATGAACACTGGTGCTATATCACACTAAACTACCTGCTTTATTCCTAGCTCTCCAATTTTTCCACTTACCTTTCTCTGTGCCCAGATCCAATCCAGGATGCCATATTGCATTTAATCCACCTGTCTCCTTAGTCCCCTCTTATCCGGGACATTTCCTCAGTCTTGTTTTTCATGACCTTAACAGTTTTGAGGAGTATTGGTCAAGACATTGTAGAATGCACCTCAATTTGGGTTGGTCTAATGTTCTCACAACTGGGCAGAGATACTGGGCTTGGGAGAATACCCTGAGGTGAAGTACCCTTCGTATCTCATCATTATCAGCGCATCTGTGACCGTGTGTCACTTACATGGTGATATGAACCTTGATCACTTGGTTAGGGCAGCGTCTGCTGGGTTTCTCCACAGTAAAGTTACTACTGCTCCTTCTCTACACTCAATTCTTTGGAAGCAAGGCTCCAAGTCCAGCCTACCCTCAGGGTGCGGGAGGAGGGATTCCTCTCTAGCTCATGCAAACAAAATATTTGGAGTTCTTCTAGAAAGAAGGCTTATTTCCTCCTCATCATTTAGTTATTGACTTAGTCATTTTTCTGGTATCAGTATGGACACACACATATTTATTTTAGAGGTTAGATTAGAATTCAATACTATATTATTTATTCCAACTTTGGCCACTGGAAACTCTTGCAATTTGGCTCCTTTGCCCTTTGACACCCCTCCATCCTTTCTTTTTTTCTTTCCTTTTGTTTCTTTTCTACTTCTTCTTCTTCTTCTTCTTCTTTTTTTTGCAACTGTTTACTTTCTGGCAGTATCTGATGTCCCAGGTTCCTCTTGTGTTTTTCCTGTTCCAGCCCTAGAAGCAGCCATTTCTCCAAGAAGGAACTGGGTATTTTAAAATAGTAGACTTTTAAATATCAAAGCAATGTATACTTTTTATAGAAAATTTGGGAAGTAAATAAGAGTAAAAATTCTAGGGAAAAAAAAATTGCAGTCCCACCACCAAAGGTAAAACTTTTTTAGAATTTGGGGTGTATCTTTTTTTAAAAAAAGATTTTATTTATGTATTTGACACAGAGAGAGGGAGAGACAGTGAGAGAGGGAACACAAGCAGGGGTAGTGGGAGAGGGAGAAGCAGTCTTCCCTCCAAGCAAGGAGGCTGATGTGGCTCAGTGTGGGGCTTGATGTGGGGCTCGATGTGGGGCTCGATCCCAGGACCCTGGGATCATAACCTGAGCTGAGGGCAGATGCTTAATGACTGAGCTACCCAGGTACCTCAGAATTGGGTGTATTTCTTTTCCATTCTCTTGTTGATGTTGTTTTCAGTTTCATAATTTCTGCTTTTATGTATTTGTTTATTCATTTCTTTTGCTTGTGTTTATGTATCTTTTATTCTTTCCACTTTGAGTTTATTGGTATTTTCTTTTACTAACTTCTTGAGTTGAAAGCTTGTGCCATTATTTTCCATTATTTCTTTTCTGAAAATTTGTAATTTATCCTACAACTAATGCTTTGGCCATATTCAATAGGGTTTTGTTCTTCTGCAAAGTGTTTGCACTGTTGTTCATTTCTTTTTTTTTTTTAAGATTTTATTTATTTATTTGACAGAGAGAAATCACAAGTAGATGGAGAGGCAGGCAGAGAGAGAGAGAGAGAGAGGGAAGCAGGCTCCCCGCCTAGCAGAGAGCCCGTTGCGGGACTCAATCCCAGGACCCTGAGATCATGACCTGAGCCAAAGGCAGCGGCTTAACCCACTGAGCCACCCAGGTGCCCCCTGTTGTTCATTTCTAAAGTGATTTTCTGCTTTGATTTCCTCTTCCAAAAGTTATTTTTTAAGGGACTTAAATTTCTTTGTATATGATATTTGGGGGAGTCTATACTTTCACATTAATTTCTGTATTTATTGCATGTGAGAGAGTGGATATAAGGGACTCATAGGATTTCTGCTCTTCCGAATTTATTGAGAGTTCCTTGTTAATTCTTATGTACAATTCTCTATATTTTCTTACTTACACATTGTCTATTGAAATGTGATTTTAGAAAGGTATGTGTTACAGTTACCAACTAACTGGATTTGCCAATTTCAAGCTTACATGTTAAGTACATAAAGGTTAATGACTAATATAATTTTTGTTTCCCACATATTTTATTAAAATCAATTATTAATCACTTCCCATCTTAAGTCTTTTTTCCCATTTTAATGCTTTTTGTCTCAAATTCTATTTTGTCTAATTATACTATTGTCATATTTGTTTGCCTTTTAATATTTGCCTGCTATGTCATCTATTCCTTTTTTTTTAAGATTTATTTATTTATTTTAGAGACAGAGCATTTGTGAGTGGGGCAGAGGCAGGAAGAAAATCTCAAGCGGACTCCCCTGCTGAGCACAGAGCCCCTTGTGGGCTGGATCTCACAACCCTGAGATCATGATCTGAGCCAAAACCAAGAGTTGGATGCTTAGCCAACTGAGCAACCCAGGCTGCCGTTATCTATTCCTTTACTGACAATTTTCCTATGCCATTTTGTTCTAGCTGTGTCTCTTTTGAACTGTATTTAGCTGGGCTTTAAAAAGATTTAATTTGAGAAACTCCATCTTTTAATAGGTAAATTTAACCCATGCTCATTTATTGTGAACATTCACATACATTTAGACTTATTCCTAAAATCTTGTTTTGTGCTGGTCAAAACACATTCATTCCTTTTATTGGGTTAATCCAAATTGCTTCCGGCCTTGTTATGATTACCTTCTCAGCGCTGATGCTTTTTCTCAGGAGGTGCTTGGCACGAAATAAGTCAATTAGTAAAAGACAAGTATCATATGATCTTAATGATATGAGGAATTTGAGAAACAAGACTGAAGATCATAGGGGAAGGGAGGGAAAAATGAAACAAGACGAAACCAGAGAGAGAGACAAACCATAAGAGACTCTTAATCTCAGGAAACAAACTGAGGGTTGCTGGAGGGTGGGGGTGGGAGGTATGGAATGGCTGGGGGATGAACATAGGGGAGGGTGTGTGCTACGGTGAGTGCTGTGAATTGTGTAAGACTGATGAATTACAGACCAGTACCCCTGAAACAAATAATGCTTTATATGTTAATTTTAAAAAAAGAGAGAGGTACTTGGTAAAATGACAATGATTTGGAGAAGAGATCCAATGGCCTGGCTCCTCCCAATGCAAATACCTCTTTCCTAACAATTGCTCAGGCCCCTCCTTCTCCTTCTGTCTGTTGCCTTTGAGCTTAGAGCACCTGCAGCTGCTCCTGCCTTTTACTAATGTCCTCCCCTGAAGGCAAATTGGACTGTGATTTTCACTTGCAAGGTGACCCAACTTGACTTTCAAGAGTTCTTCATAATTTTCATAAAGTTTGCTTTTTAACCTTATTGCTTTGGATTTGTTTTCTTTCTTTCGTTCTTAAAAATATCTTTTCATCTAGTGATTTGTGGTGAAGGGGAAGGCTGAAGTACCTATTTAATCTGTCACTTTTATTCCATTATAGCTTATTTACTTTCAAGCATTTTTCTATGTAGACATTTATGTTGATATAATTTCAGTCATTCTGTACATAAAAGTTTGTGTCATGATTTTTTCAGCTAGCATTTTAACTGAAGCATTTCCATATTATTACAAACTACTTATAAACACCATTTTTTAACAGTTGCATATATCCCATCGGTAACATGCCATATTCAGCACCTAAATTTTATCTATTTTTTCACCTGTTACAAATAAGACAATAAACGTTTCTGTTCATAAATCTGTTTTTATATGTAAACGTTTTAGGTGGATGTCAAGATTTTTGCAGAATCCCAGCAAATCCCAGCTGGATCATTCCAGATCCACTAACATATAGCACACAAAGATATATCGTATATAACACATATTTGTGTATTTATGTATATGTAAAATACATAGCATGCATAAAACATATATGCGTATTTCTCAGAACATACAAGTCTCTATGTGTTACCACGGTTTTTTTGGGTTCTATGATTTGAAAACAAAGATGGTAAATCAACCGGAGACTAAGTATAGTCCAAGAGTGGAAATATGAAATATATCACATGAATGCCTGTGGATGTAGGGCAGCTGTTCCTGGTAACACCTTTCTCTTTTGGAGGAGGAGATATAGCAATAGTGACCACATTTTCTGGACCAAAAATAGGGACATATATTTTGTTCCATGATCAGTGTCAGAAGATCAGGGATGGAGTATAAAAACATTAAGATGACTGGGGTTTTTTTACTGCCTTCTGCCATATAACTTTGGCTTTCTGATCCCACCCCAACCTGTGGAAGCCCAGCCCATCTCACTTGCATCACCAGAGACACATTTGCTCTCTTCAAATTCATGAGTCTGAGGCTCATATTTGCCTTCCTACTTCTTTTTTTTCTCCTCCTCCCCTTCCTCTTCCTCCTCCTCCTCTTTTTCCTCCTCCTTCTCCTTCCTCCTCCTTCCTCCTCCCCCCCCTTTTTTTAAAAGATTTTATTTATTTATTTGACAGAGAGAAATCACAAGTAGATGGAGAGGCAGGCAGAGAGAGAGGAGGAAGCAGGCCCCCTGCTGAGCAGAGAGCCCGTTGCAGGACTCGATCCCAGGACCCTGAGATCATGACCTGAGCCGAAGGCAGAGGCTTAACCCACTGAGCCACCCAGGCGCCCCCCTCCTCTTCTTTTTAAGTAGGGCTCCAACATGGGGCCCGAACTAATGACCCTGAGATCAAGACCTGAACTAAGGGTCATTTGCTTAACCAGGTGAGCCACCCAGGTGCCCTGCCTTTCTATTCTCTATCTCCTGGGTTGTTTGTTTGTTTTTTTTGTTTTTTTTTTTTTTGCCTGTCAGAAAGCTGTAGTGTGCCTTTTTTGTTAAAAGAAGGGTTGAGGGAGACTAATGGGTAATAACATAACGTGTCAAGGAATATTATTGAGGTTTCTTCTGGTATCAGTCTACTAGGGCTGCCATAACAAAAATGCCATAGATGGGGAGCTTAAGCAACAGAAATTTATTTCTCACAATTCTGGAGGCTGGAAGTCCAAGATCAAGGTGTTGGCAGATTTTATTTCTCCTGAGGTCTCTCTCTTTGGCTTGTGGATGGCTGCCTTCTCACTGTGTCCTCACATGGCCTTTTCCTTGTGTGCACACATCCCTTTGTGTGTCCAAATGTCCTCTTCTTATAGGGACAGTGGTCAGACTGGACTAAGGCCTACCCTAGTGGCCCCATTTTAACTTAATCACCTCATTAAAGGCCCCATCTCCCCTCCCAAGTCACACTGTGAGGTAATGGAAGTTAAGGCCTCAATATACAAATGTGGGGCCTGGAGGGAAACATAATTCAGTCCATAATACTCCTTGAGATCAAAATTTAACTTGTTTCAAAACCCAGAGATTTAAGTAGCAAGTGCCTGGTTGCTTCTAGCTTTTATGTTGAATATAGAAGTGAACTTCTCTAGTCTCAGAGTCCTATGATGTTTTCCCTAAAAAGGGTTAGGTTAGCTATCTCTATTACTCCTCTACTTGTGTGGGGGCTTACGTAGAAAGACCAGGATAGACCACTCAGGAAATGGAACAGGAATTAAGACACACACAAAAAATGAACACTAGAGAAACAAGTATTGGCTATTTCAGCATGTATGCCTCTTTGAGTGTCATGATCATCATTTATATAAAAATTATCAACTTCTGGGACACCTGGGTGCCTCAGTCAGTTAAGCGCTGCCTTCAGCCCAGGTCATGATCCAGGGTCCTGGGATTGAGTCCCTCATTGGGCTCCTTTTCAGTGGGGAGCCCACTTCTCTCTCTGCCTTTGCCAGCCACTCTGCCTGTTTGTGCTCTCTCTCTTTCTCTCTGATAAATAAATAAATAAGCAAATAAAATCTTAAAAAAAAATTATCAATTTCTAAAAACCTCCAGGATCTTTTTTTTTTTTTTTTTTTTTTTGGTCCATTAGAGAAAGCACCAAATCCCATGGCCTTACCTCAGCATCTCACCTTATCCAGGCCCTTGGCTCTGTCGATGCTGGCCACCTCTCTATCCCACCTCAGGCCAACTCTGACTAGACTCTGTGCCTGGAGCTTTCTCAGCCCTAACTACCAAGATGAGGAGACTAGTAGCTTCAAGCTCCCACACCCTCTTCCTTTTACAGGAGTTTCCTCACTTCTTCTGCCCAGGGTGCTCACTCTGTCTCACTTCATCTCCTAGAGAGCAGGCTTTTATTTGTGCTGTGCTCTGTCTCATCAGCCGAGCTTGATCCTTATTCCCCCACACTGCCCACTTGTAATGACTAATGATGAAAGACGTGCCTCCCTTGTATATGTGCTGCCGAAGCGAGCACGATATGTCTCCCTTAATAAGAGGCAGGAGTACATATTACAGAGTGGATGTCTACTTTAACAAACAGTTTCTTTATAGCGATTCTAGAAATATAAAAATAGCCCCAGTTGATGAATTTGTATTTTATTCTTCTGTAGATCTTAGTACAGTTTTTCTATGAGTCAAAGCCAAGTGAATTTCTTTAAAAGTTTTTGGGTTGAAACAGCTTTAAGTTCAAAGAAAGTTGCAAAAACACTACGGAGAGGTCCTGCATACCCTCCATCCAAAATTTCCTATTTCCTATCCATCTTCTAAATGATAGTTCAGTATTCAAACCGGGAAACTGACACAGATACAATCCACAGACCTTACTCAGATTTCACCAGTTTCATGTGCAATCATTTGTGTAGGTGATGCTGGACTGTTATCACATATGCAGATTTGTGAAACCACCAGCACAGCTGGGATACAGAACTATTTCATCACCACAAAGATTCCTTGTCCTACCTCTTTAGAGCCAAACCCATCTGCCTCCCCCAACTCCTTCCCTAACCCCTGGCAATAACAAATCTCTTCTCCATATGTATAATGTTGTCCTTTTGAGAATGCCATATTAGTGAAATCATTAAGGGAATTGCCTTTTTCACTCAGCATAATTTCCTTGAGCTCCATCCAAATCGTTGCACATATCAGTAGTTTGTTTCTTTTTATTGCTTTAAAGTGTTTTTGAACACCAACAAATTCTTCAGCACCAGCTGAGTGCCCAATAATGTAATTCAATTCTGACATTAACTAGTGAGCCTCAGATGCCAGAGGTTTAAGAGTTGGGTCCCATATGACTATCCTAGTCCAGACACCAATTACAAGTCCCAAGCCACCCATGTTTCTGATCAACCAGCTATAAATTGGGAATCCCCACAACCTCTTTCTTAGGTTTGATGATTTGCTAATATGACCTGCAGAGCTCAGGAGAACACTTTGTTTACTTCAATTGACTGGTTTATTATAAAGGATACAACTTAGAGGGCACTGGGGTGGCTCAGTTGGTTAAACAACTGCCTTTGGCTTAGGTCATGATCCCGGAGTCCCAGGATCAAGTCCCACATCAGGCTCCCAGCTCCATGGGGAGTCTGCTTCTCCCTCTTACCTTCTCCCCTCTCACTCTCTTTCTGACTCCCTCTCTCAAATAAAAATAAATAAAATCTTTTTAAAAATAAAATTTGATGTTATTTAAAATAAAAAAGGATACAACGTAGGAACAGCCATGTGGAATTAATGTATAGGGCAATGTATAGGTGAGTGCGCGTGTGTGTGCGTGCGTGCGTATGTATAGTTCAATACCTTTTTCTGGAAGCTCTCTGAATCTCATTATTCAAGAGTTTTTATAGAGCTCCTCCTCCAGCCCCTCTCTCTCTTCCTGAGGTGGGTAGGTGGAGCTGCTAGTTCCAACTTTCTCATCACTCAGTCTTTCTGGTGACTGGCCCCATCCTGGGGCTACCTAGGATCCCCACCTTAAGTCACCTTACTAGCGTGAACTTAGTTTGTGATTGGAAAGGGGCTCCTTATGAATAACAAAAGATACCCCTATCACTCAAAAAATCCCAAGGGTTTTAGGAGCTCTGTGCCAGGAACCAAGGATGGAGATGAAATATATTTTATTTTACACCACTGGGAAGATGTACCACACTTGGCTCAACCATTCATTGAAGGAATTTTGAGTCATTTCCAGCTTTGGCTAATACAAATGAAGTTTCTATAAATGTTCATGTGCATGATGTTGTGTGGACATATGTTTTCATTTCTCTGGGATAAATGCCCAGGAGTACAATTGTTGGTCATATGGTAAGTATATGTTTATTTTTAAAGTTTGAGGGTAGCCAAGACAAATATATAAGTTCTGTGGGCTCAGAACAAGTAGCCCCTCCCTGAGGAAGTCAGAGAAGGCAGTAGAATTTAGATATTAAAATTACAAACTATATTCAGTAGACTTGTTTTTGAACCTGAGCATTTCACTTTCTGGTGAGAGACTGAACAATTTAACTCTTTGTTTCAGTTTATGGTTCTGCAAGATGTGGATAGTGACTGCCACTAACTCCAAATGCTATCATGATTATTAAACTGAAAAAAAAAATGTAGCGTGCATAGCACTATGTTTAGGACACAATCATCAATAAATGTGACATATGTAATAGATGCTATTTGTGTCTTGCTTCTGTTCCCGGGGCACTTATCTTTCTGTCCATGAAAGCTCAATGCCCATCAATGAGCAGCTATGACTCTTCCTAAATGTTTCTGAGCACAGGTGGGGGAGGTTGAAAATGTGATGGAACTAATGCTGCTCAGGAAATGTCCTCAACAAATGACTGATAGGAGTTGGAAATATACTTTCATGAGATGAACCAAATATCCTGGTTTGCTTAGGACTGAGCAGTTCCATGGAATCTGGGTCTTTCGGTACTAAAACCCGCAGTCCTGGAAAACTAGAATGGTTGGTCAAGCACCTCTTGTGGACAATCTTCCCTTCTATCTCTCTCCCTCCACTCCCCTAACATGGTTTCCCAGAGCCATCTCCAGGGCCAACCTAAGACAATTGCTCCTTGATCTCCCCAGAAGATGAAAGATGTGAAGTGAGAAAGAGTTGTTGCAGAAATGAGGTGTTGCTGATGCAGTTGCAATGGCAAAGGTGCCATGGGATCTTTGGGCAGGTGGACCAGAAAAGTGTGAAGGAGGGGTGAGTGTGGAGACCCCACAAAAGTTTGGGAACCAGAAGAGAATGGTTGGACTTTCCTCTACTGTTGGATGAGAGTCATTTGTGATGAGGAGAAGCAACTTGCCTGTCAAGTGCTGACGAGTTTGGTATCTCTGATATGGGGGCTAAGGCTGTGGCTTCAGTAGGAGCTGAGAGAAGAGGAGGTTGTGGCATATCAGGGAGCTGACAAGAGCTTGGGCCAGGTTGTTGCAAAAGGCTGGGGAAAGTTGAGAAAAAGTTGAAAGCAACATCTTTGTGGAAGCATGGATGTGGAGAGGGAAGTGCAAAGGTGACTCTAAGAAGAGTACAGTGACATTCCTTGTTTGGGGTGTGTGGAGGTGTCAGGCAAGAATTCCTCAGGCATCTACCAGAAATCCAGCACCATGGCTGCCCACTCTGTGGTGGTGGTGTGGTTCACTACAATGAGGAGGCCCTTCAGTGGACAGGTAGTGGAAAGGCACAAGCAGCTCTGTACTTCCCTGGGAAGTTTGAAGGATGAATGAAGACACAGATCCTGATATATTTCTTGTTGTGATTGTCTTTCCAGGTTCTTCCTCAGAGTGGGTCCAGAAAGAAGGAGGCCAATGACTGCCATGCTCAGAGCTGTGTCGTGGGCCTTTAGGGGTCTTCGTAACTCCTCCAAGCCTCTGTCAGCAAGAATGAGCAGCAGTAGTGCAGACAGGAGCTGTGCGCTGGCTGAGAAAGTGGCTGTGATCACTGGGTCCACAAAGGGGTAAGCAAAAGGGAATCCCTCATTGCAATATCACAAGATGTTAGTGTCCCCATCCCAGAGTGAGCTCAGCAATCAGTGCCCTTCTCAGACATCCCTGCCTGACACCCCCACAGCTCCAGCATTTACAACGAACTCTAAATCTTAGCAACTCTCCCTAAAACATCTGGTTTCTGATTTCTAAGAATGATGTAGTTGGAAAACCAGCTGATTCTGAGTCAATCAGAGTAGTGTTGGAATCTAATCTCTGTCACGTACTTGCTGAGTAACCAGAAGACATTTAACTTGTTATCATCAGGACAACCCTCTTTCCCTATCCTTCCTAGGCATATCACTGTGGTCTTTTAGGGTCCTGGTCTATCAGGGAGAAGCCCAAGACCTACTTGCCTCTCAGACTCGGGGTTTCACTGGCTGCATAATACCTACCGGCACTAAGGCAATGGGCAGGACAACATCTCAAGACCAACTCAGAGACCTTTTATAGATGAACCTCCCCTTCTGCCATGTTTATTTCAGTGTCCCTCCAGTTCTGCTCCTCCTCTAATTGCTATTGCAGACAGGAGGAAAGGAGGCTCCTGGTGTTGAGTGCTTCTGGACCACCATCTTCCTTTTGACTGTTCATGGTCTTGACCATCACTAATTTGGACCATTCCATTTTAGAAATGCTTAATCATTCCAGGTTTCCCAGACCCAATGGTGTTTTAAATCTTTGTGTGGGCTCCCCGTGCCCAGCCTTCATGACAAATGAATACCTCCAAAATGCCAAGCTGCCCAGAGAGTTTCCAGGGGACAGGAGAAATATGCCTTCTGCCCTTTCATTACCGGGGCTCAGCCAGCCCCGCCCAGAGCAGCTTCAGACCTCTTAAAGTAAGGAGATGCAGAGGGGACAGAACATTTTTTTCAGCAGGGAAGTTTTTCCACTGCAGAGCAGAAGAAACTATTAGGCTTAGAGAAAGGAATTTCTAACCAGAGGCCTCTGGTAGGAGAGGCCTAAGGGAGAGAATGTTGGGCAGCTGAGGGTTCTCTATAATCGAGGCTGAGTGCCCAGCACATTTACAAATGTTCATTTTAAAACCTTCCTTTTGGGGTGCCTGGGTGGCTTAGATGGTTAGGCATCTGCTTTCAGCTCAGGTCATGATCCCAGGGTCCTTGAATTGAGCCCCACTTTGGGCTCCCTGCTTGGCAGGGAGTCTACTTCTCCCTCACTCTCCCCACTGTCTGCCCTGCTTGTATGCTCTCATTCTGTCAAATAAATAAATAAAATTAAAAAAAAAAAAGACTTAATAAATAAAACCTTCCTTTAACAAAATTAACGTGAAAATTTTCTCCCCTCTAAAATATGATTGTTATACATGGTAAGACTTAAATGAGGTAGCCTTGGTGAAGGCCTGATGTATATAGTCATATTCAATTGTTCTTCCTCCCTGCTCGGAAGGATTTGGAGCAGCTCTTGGGTCATACTGTGGAACTCAATTTGTGTCTCATGATCAGGCTACTAGGGGGAGAATGGGAAGGGAATAAAGCCACCACAGCCATCTCTGCCCACAGGATCGGCTTCGCCATCGCACGGCGCCTGGCCCAGGACGGGGCCCATGTGGTCATCAGCAGCCGGAAGCAGCAGAACGTGGACCGGGCAGTGGCCATGCTACAGGGGGAGGGGCTGAGTGTGACAGGCACTGTGTGCCACGTTGGGAAGGCTGAGGACCGGGAGCGGCTGGTGGCCACCGTGAGTGCCAGGGTTGGAAGGCAGTTGGGGACAGACAGGCTTAGCCATGGTGGGAGGGGCTGGAGGTCTCTAGCATTGGTGTCTAGGCATATGTGACCCAGGATAGGGTCCTGCTCAAGGGATAAAACAAATGGACAACCAGTGTCGTGTCAGTGTGGCTGACAAGGGATGTTCCAGGTAAGGAAGGAACTCACATGGCCTAGACTAGAGACTTGTTGTCAAAGGGTAGTCTGATGACCCCTCAGTGGGGCGTGTCCTGGGAGCTTGCTGGGGACCCAGAATTTCAGATCTCCCCAGAGCTGCTGAATTTAAATCGCATTTAACCAGACTCCAGGTGAGTGTACCTGTTAGAGTTTGAGCAGCACAGTGCTAGTGCACCCAGGTGTTGGGTTGGGGAGCCCACTAGAGTCACAGTCTGGGTTAAGACCAGTTCATGTGGTTAAGACCAGTCCTGGAAGGAGTGAGCTGTGAGGCAGAGGTGAGAGAAAGGGCAATGTAGAAGCAGCAACCCCATGAGTGAAGATCTGGACTGGGGAACGAGCTACCAAGTAAGTATCTTGTGGGGCAGAAATTAGATGCTTCCAGGAAGGTGAGAAACAAATATCTCACTCAACTTCTGATCTCCAAGGTCTGACTCTGCCCCAGGATCGCCCCAGGCAGGAAGGGGTTACTCACTTTGTTCTAGGTCATTAGTCTGGCTAGGGAAGGAGAGGCTTCTGGGAACCTTTTATTCCATTCCTTCAACCCCTATCCTGTCATTTCCTCCACAGGCCCTGGAGCATTGTGGGGGTGTCGACTTCCTGGTATGCGTGGCAGGGGTCAACCCTTTGGTGGGGAGCACTCTGGGGGCCAGTGAACAGGTGTGGGACAAGGTGAGGACTGGGGTAGGATCTTACACAGCTTGCGTGGTTCTCTGTCTACCATATTTGCACACACACACATAGTACCAAAGGTCTCTCATACTCCTGTCACTACTGACTTTGATGGGTGGGGGATGAGGTCACCTGGGTCAAACCACCTATCAGGAAGCTAATAGGCACTACCATGGTCCCCGTATGCCAGGCACCAGCAGGCCCCCCTCTCTTAGGACTCTCCAAGTTGACTCTCCTTGTCCTGGCCTCTACTACAAAGTCCTGAGACGCCAGAAGAGATTTCTGGTCTATGGTGAAGGGTTCTGAGGCTGTTCCGGTCTGGACTCATGGGCACCCACTCTGATCCCTTCAGTCTGTCTGTCCCAAGGGTCCCTCACCTGTCCACAGACACAGCTGAGAGGAGGGACCCCCATCCAGACTTGGCATCCCATTTGGAATCCACCAAACATTCTAGGGGCTTCTGTTGCCCTTGCCCTCCTGCCCCTGCTGTCCTGGAGGTCCCCTGAGAGGGATTGGCAGTCCTGACCCACCCCCTCCCCTTACGCTGTAGGCGGAGATAGGTCCGTGGGCAGGGTGAGCCATTCCCTCCACACGGAGTCTTCTTCGGCTGACCAGCTCCTGTCCTTGTAGATCCCGCCCCACCTCTGTTTGTTTCTCACATTCCCTGGTCTTCTGGACCCAATTCTCAATTCCCCCTTCTCACTCCTCAGTCATCCTCAGACTTTTCCAATTAAAAACAAGACAAAACAAAACCAGTTCAGAACATTTCCTGACAGACTTGAGTGCTCAGTGTGGATTCCCTCTCTCTTTCACACTTCCCTTAAGGCACTCACCAAAAACAAATCATCCTGATTTCTTTCCCCCTTCTCTTTTCTCAGGCCTCCTCTCTGGGAGGGCTATGTTGACTGGGGAGAGATGGTGTGGATACCAGTGCGGGAGGGTCTCCCAAACCACAGCTTGTTGGTGGTTCTCTATGATCTGGGCAGGACAGGAACCTGAGAATCCGACACAGGCCCTCACATTCTTTCTCCTAAAGGACCCTGTCCATCGTACACAGTCAAAGATCAGGACCCAAGTTCTGAGGCTATGGGAAGTGCCTTGGGTCCTGCTCTGGCCACGGGTCTCCAAGTGACCAGTGAGAATGGACATTGGACAGATCTCATCTCTCCCTCTTCTCTGCTCTGATTTCAGATCCTGGACGTGAATGTGAAGTCCCCGGCCCTGCTGCTGAGCCAGCTGCTGCCTCACATGGAGAACAGGGGGTGTGGCAGGGAGGGGCTGGTGGGCCCTGGGGTCTTCGTGCATGGGTGTCCTCTACCCTACATGAAGCACTTGGGCAGGAGCCCAGGAAGTGGAGGGTGGCGGGAGAAGTGGGAGGTGTGTCCTTTGGGACATGTTCTCCATTCTCAAACCTACCTTCTTCCCTACGGGATGAGACAATTCTGAAGAAAAAAAAAATTGCTGGGAAGGAGGAGAAACCTGCCTTTCAGGTCCTCATAGGACCTGTCATGAGTCCTTGTTCTTTTGATCTGAGAGAATGCAGGAACCTTGCTCCTGTAGTGGCAGCTCCAGGGAAGAAGGGTTAAGAAGGAGGTCACCTGGAACCCCAGCTCTGGTCCTTTGACTCCAGCCCTCCGCTGTGAGTCATCTCACCAGTTTCCCTTCTGGTTAGAGGAACTATGGCATTTGCTTCTCCTCAAGTCACCTGCAGAGCCTGGCTCTTCTGCGTTCTGAGCTACCTGGAAGCAGACCAGGCTGGGACTGCTTGGTGGCACACTGAGCTCACAGGAGTCTGCGGCTTGGGAGTATTACTGGGGCTCTGCTCTTGGGAAGTGCTGCCTATAAGTCTTGGGTCCCCCACCCAAGGAATACCTCCCTGGATATGGTCACTGGGTAGCATTGACCTACATGTCTGCTAGCTTCTCCCCAGTGTTCCAGATAGTCTCTCACCTTATCCTGAATCTTGAGCTGGCTTCCTCTTACTGTGAAAGTACAACTTCCTGGCTCATCTGGACTCTTAGGTGGATAAATATGTCATCTCATTCCATCTCATCTCTTTACAGGACAGGCTCTGTGGTTCTGGTCTCATCTATGGTGGCCTATATGCCAATACCAGTGAGTATAAAACCCTTTGGATGGGGCTCGGTGAGGGGAAGCAGTGTCTTGTTTCATGTGAGGCCCTATAGTTGGGTGTGGGCGAACTGGCTAGTGACGGGAGTTGAGATGAACTTGATTGTTACAGATTTGGGACTATAATCTCACTTTGCCATAACATCTCTGAAAGCCAAGGATGTTAAGCCATTTGCCCAGGGTATGCACAGTTTATGGTAAAGCAAGTTCTGGGTTCTGGGATTTCCTCATTCCAGTTTCTTGGCTGAATGTTGGAAAGCACAGTGTGGCTTTCTCCATTTCAAGCTTGGACACATATGGTAGTAACTCCCTGGCATTTCTCTAAGCCTGGGCAAGGCCCTCTCTCTCAAAACTTCACCCCTTGAAAATGACTGTAGAAGGGGAAAGGTGGCAGAAGGGATTTTAGTTTGGGCCAAAATCAAGTGTATCTACTTAGTCTGAGACCCAGAACCACAGTTCCGGCCATTCAGGTGACATTCCCTCCCGCTGTAGACATTCCAATCCGCTCTGTCTACTTCCTTCTGCTTTTCAGAAGCTGGGAGTCTACAACACCAGCAAAACAGCACTGTTGGGTCTCTGTAAGTCTCTGGCTGTAGAGCTGGCTCCAAAAGGCATCCGAGTGAACTGCTTGGTGCCAGGAATAATCAAGACTGAATTTAGCCAAGCGGTGAGGATCACAGTGTTTGCTCCCCAACACCTGCCCCATGGTCCCCACTGGTCCCTTCCCTGGTATAGCTCCTGGGGCCCACAGAAACCTGCATACTTAGATTACAACTTCAGTCCAGGCCTATCAATCAGAGACTCTGCCCTGCAGCCTTTGGCACCAGTGGCCTCTCATTTCCCTGCAGAATGGAGTGTCTATTCTCAGTAGGGAGGAAAGAAAAGTTCTGCCCCACTCCCCTCTCCTGAACAGGGTCATCCTCCCACAGAGGTATCGATCTGCCACAATGCCATTCCCACCACCCCTGCCTTACCCCCACCAACAGTCCTTCTGCCTATCACTGACTCGGAAATCTCTCCCCAGGAGAAATCATTGCCATACTTGCTACCTGACTTGAATGACATCTATGGATTGCAGCGGTAGGTGGGGTTTGTGGCTTTAATGGCCTGTGATTACTCTGAAGAAAAGTTCAATTTCAAGAAGAGATAGAGCTCTGACTTTCCAGTCTGCTGGCTGTTCTCTCTTGCTGGAGTCGAGAATGGCACAGCCTGGGACTAAGGGCTGGAGGGTGGGCATGGTCCTGCTGAGCCCACCATGACCTTCCCTGGAACCTGATTTGACTAGAATTCTTCTTGAGGTACTGATCATTAGGGTCAACGCTGGACCCTGGTCCAGCAGAACCTAAAGTTGGAGGTTAACATTGCAGGGGCTGTGACTTCAGTATGGCTCTCTTTCCTTCAGGTTTGGGGAACCCGAAGAGTGTGCAGGGATTGTGGCCTTCCTGTGTTCGCCAGATGCCAGCTACATCACTGGCGAGAACATCGTGGTAGCTGGCTACTCTCCTAAGCTGTGAAGCCGACTGTTAAGAGAATGGGGCCATAGTCCTTAGTGTGCATCTGGGGGCTTGGTGGAGAATAAGGTGGGGAGCCTTAGGGTCCAGAATCATACAGGAAATGAGAAGGAAGGCAAGATGTTTGAAATTTCTCATTTGGAAATAAACATGTTTGGAAACTCCCAGTCTGGGATCATCCTTGTTTGGTAGTGATACATGAGCATTTCCCTTGACCTGGAAGCCTCATCTCTAGATTAGTCCCTTCCCTTATCACCCCTAAGGCTTTACCCCTTCTTCCCTTCCTTCCACCCTTCTCAGTGAAATTGGAAATTGAGCAGGATACTTTCTATCTGCTCCTGCTTTTGTTTATTTTTATCTTTCAGGTCTCAGATCAAATAGAACTTCTGAGATACCTTCTTGCTGACCACCTTTTGTGTAATTAATGTTGTTCCCACCCCAGTCACTTCCTATGACATTATCTGCTCTGTTTTCTTCACAGAATTTTTAACTCTTTGACCTTATTATTCTTACTTGTTTGCTTATTTATTATATAATTTATTCATTCAAATGTAGGTTTCATAAGACCAGGCACCTTGTCTGTCGTGTTCATAGCCATGAACACTTTGCATATAAAAGATGCTCAATAAATATTTATTGAATGAGTTCACTGCCATCTTCAATTCTGGCTCAGTGATTCTTATGCTCATGTTTCAGACTGAAGCTCATCCATCTGCTAGAGACCATTTTAGGGAGCCCCACAAACAGATGAAACATGTTCATTTCTGGATTGGACATTATTTCTCTTTCTCTGATGACCCACCTTCCAATATAATTTTGCCTTTTAATATCACCTGGCAATTTTCCTACATGGTCTCACTTGGGAACATCTCTCTTTCCTTTCAATGTGTTTTGAAACAACAGACATTTTTTTCCCCCTCCAGCTCTGCAAGTTAGAGGTCTGAGATCAAGGTGTCAGCTGGGTTGATTTCTTCTGAGGCCCCTCTCCTTGCCTTGCAGATGGCTGCCTTCTCTCTCTGTTTTCACATGGTCTTTCCTCAGTGTGTGTCTGTGTCCTAATCTTGCCTTATAAAGACACAAGTCATATAAGACCTCATTTAACCTTAATTATCTTGTTTAAAAATATTTTATTTATTTATTTGTTAGAGAGAGAGAGAGAGCAGGAGCACAGGCAGATAGAGTGGTAGGCAGAGGCAGAGGGAGAAGCAGGCTCCCCGCCGAGCAAGGAGCCCGATGTGGGACTCGATCCCAGGACGCTGGGATCATGACCTGAGCGGAAGGCAGCCGCTTAACCAATTGAGCCACCCAGGCGTCCCAAACCTTAATTATCTTTTAAAGACCCTATCTCCAAATATGTCTTTACCCTGAGGTGCTAGGGTTAGGACTTCACCATAGAAATTTGGAGGAGGGAACACAGGTTGGTCCCTAACATCAATCCTGTTAAGTCCTCTTCTGTCCCATCCCACCCTCCACCTTAAGCGTGGAGGCAGAAACAATTATCTGGGAACTCCAACTTCTCATTCTTCCTACTGCCTTATGAACTTATCTGTGAGAAGTTCTCTCCTTTCCTCCCTCCCTCCACTCCGTGAAGGGTGTCCTCCCCCATCCCACCCTAACCTAAGAGAGCTCCCACCTCAGCTCTAACTGGGCTTCTTTTCCCACGCTCTTGGGGTCTTTGAGCTGTCAGTTACTGCTTCATGTGTCTCTTCAGTACCTCCAATGCCAAATTTAAGCCAGAGCCCTCGATCTACCACATCTGGCTCCACAGATCTCAAAACACTTCTGCACCCATGACAGGTTCTTTTCATGTTATTTTGTTTGGGACTCTGCTGGGGGCTATGGGCTCCTTGCCTGGAGTAGGTGTTCTACGCAATTATTTCCCTCCACTGTCTGGGGAGAGGAAGGATGGCTTCTCCTTTTTAGTGCCTATATTCACTCTCCCCTTTGGGAGGGCAGGTGGGGAGGCCAAGTGGTGCCAGTTCAGTAAGTCCTAGCTCACTCTTGATGTGGAGAGCTGCTGGCAGTCACTCTACTTCCTGAATCAGGAGGAAGAGTTTGTGGGCTCCCAGAACTTTTTGCTGCCCTCTTGGCTTCCTTCTTTCCAGAGCCACCTGTACTACCTCTTCCCTTAAAAAGCTGTTTTCACTCCATGTCAGAAAAATCATTTGAAACTTGGAAATAGGGTCACCTGGGTGACTCAGTTGGTTGAGCGACTGCCTTCGGCTTGGGTCATGGTCCTGGAGTCTCAGGACTGAGTCCTGCATTGGACTCCCTGCTTAGCAGTAAGTTTGCTTCTCCCTCTGACCATCCTCTCACGCTCTCTCTCTATCTCATTCTTTCTCTCTCAAATAAATAAATAAAATCTTAAAAAAAAAAAAAACTTGGAAATGGACAGAACAGCTGGCAGAATATTTTCAGTGCACTGTAGGGCTTGACTTTCTGTCATCTCTGAGCAAAGGTTAATGTGTAGGGTTTTTGTCTGTTAGAGATGCAAATAATCCTGTCTATTAGAATAGACAATCCCAAAGGTTATGGTTTATTGTCTCATTGGAAGTTAAGCAGTTTTGTCTAACTGCCAAATCTTAGTCTAACATTTCCTATCAAAACCTAGCTTCTCGAATGTTCTCTGAATTAGTCTTAACATGTTATTAGTTCTCTCATTAATTAAGGAGTCAGATCAGATTTGACACGCGTTCCTTTTTTATTTGTATGAGAATCATTGTGTTATTTTTTTTTGAAAATTACTCTTTAAAACTGTTTCATTGTATGCAGGAGTAAACAAAAAGGAGAGGATTAGACTTTGCTGTAGAACCATTTTTATAAGTTATGCTACTGAACTTTCCTCTTTCTATTATTCGTTTACCTTTCACATGAAAAATTGTTTAAATCCTCTTTCATTCATAAAGAGAAAGCTCCAGGAATCCTTTATCATCCTGTGGTTGCCATATACTACCCTCTTTGTTTGACAAAGTTGTTTTAAAAAGTTGTGTGAGTTGTTTAAAAACTTGTCTAATGTCGAAGGTGATATGTGAAAAACATCATAGAATACCTAAAAATTAATGTTAGACGGGTGTGAAAAATTTCATGTCTCCATGAGGTCATCCCTCCTGCCTTTGCTGCCAAGTTTTGATCTCTGCCAGGCATTTGCAGGGTCTCCACTGACCCTCTATCTCAATCAGTTTTAACTACCTCTCAAAGTGAGTGAAAGCTTCCAATTGCAATACCTCTGCACAGACTTGCTCTTGTATCACCATAGAAACAAGACCCTCAGGGTAGAAAAAGGAAATCCACATTTTAATGAGGAAGACTGCCATAAGATAGGGACTAATGAGCTGAACAGCAAACAGAGTGGAAGTTGGAGTAGGCAGGAACTGGGTGGCAGCAAGTGCCGTCGGAGGAAGGAGACTGATGTCTTCTTGACCTTCACAAGATGTGAAGTCTAACTACTGTTATTTTTTTTTTTAAGATTTTATTTATTCATTTGACACAGAGAGAGAGAGAGAGAGAGAGCAAGCACAAGCAAGGGGAGCTGCAGGCAGAGGGAGAGGGAGAAGCAGGCTTCCTGCCAAGCAGGGAACCCAACGTGGGGCGCGATCCTCAGATCATGATCTGAGCCAAAGGCAGATGCTTCACAGACTGAGCCACCCAGGAGCCCCTCTAACTCCTGTTCTACGGGTCTGAGTTCCTGCACATCACAGGACTAGCGTGCAGGTTCCTGCTCTGGGGGTGGAGTAGTGAGGACAGAATTCTCATGGTCCTGAGTTGCCTTCATATTATTTGGGGGGATGTGGCAAAACTGACACATGACATTTCATAAGTGTTAAGGACTGAATGGTCACCTTTCCCAAAAAATCATGTTGAAATCTAATCCCCAAGCTGCGGTAGTACTTGGAGGTGGAGGCTTTTGGAGGTAATTAGCTCCTAAGAGTGGTGCCCCCACGATGGGATGAGTGCCCTCTAAGAAGAAAGCTGGCAAGCTGGTCTGTTCTTTTTCCACCCTATGAGGGCACAGTGAGAAGTCAGCAGTGTGGAACTCCAAAGAGGGTTTTCACCAGAACCTGACCATGCTGGCACCCTGGTCTCAGAATTGCAACCTCCAAAAATGTGAGAAGAAAATGTCTGTTGTTTGTAAGTCACCCAGTCAATGGTACTTTGTTATGGCAGCTGGATTGAAGACAATAAGCTTAACAAAAAGAGTGTGCAAATGAATGAGAAAAATAGTTTTTAAGTAGGTAAGTGGGCAAAATTGATGAAAAACAGTGAATAAGGAGGAAATCTTACTGGCCAACAAACATATGATAAAATTTAACTTGATTAGTAGTTAAGGAACTCTAAATAAGACCAACACTGCATTACCATGATGCTCATCAGATTGACAAAGATTTTTATTTATTTATTTGACAGAGATGACAAGTAGGCAGAGAGGCAGGCAGAGAGAGAAGGGGAAGCAGGCTCCCCACTGAGCACAGAGCCTGATGCGGGCTCGATCCTAGGACTCTGGGATCATGACCTGAGCCAAAAGCAGAGGCTTTAACCCACTGAGCCACCCAGGTGCCCCTGACAAAGATTTTTAAAGGGCCATACTTAATGGTGATGAGGGATGAGATGAGTACATTCATACATTTTGGGTGGATATGGAATCTCTATGACTTTCTGGGAAATCAATTTTGGTATGATGAATCAAGAACTTCATTTAATCCAGGATTTCTTTCCACTTACAGGAATCTAGACTAGAGAAATGATTTATGAAATGTTGACTGCAACATTATTTGTAAAATTGAAATACTGGTCAAAGCCAAGAGCTCCCAAATAAGGAAATTGTTCATTATGTGTATCCTGCCAGTCTCCCCTTGCTCACCTCCCTTCAACCACATGGCTCTCTCTGCTGTGCTGGGAGCAGAACAGGCTTAATCTAGCCTTAGAACAACTCTTCTTACTGTTGGCTGTCCTTGGGATACCCTTCTCCCAGATATCTGCATGGTTTCCAGGTCTTTGATCAGATGTTATTTTGTAAGTGACACCCTTTTCAAACCTGCACCCCTCTACCATATTCCTCTTCCCATCTTCATTTTCCTCCTAGCCCTTAGCCCCCTCTAACATGCTCGATTACAAGGCAGTCGCTTTACAAAGTTCATCATTATCTGGTAGCCTTGAAAAAGGTTTTAAATTTTAAAGCCCAATTAAATTCTGCATCTCATTGCACTGCAAGTTATTCCATGTTTCTAAAAATAAGACAGAAAGAAGGACCTCTGAGTCAAATCAAGATATAAAAGGGCAGAGACTCCAAAATGTGAAATTGGCTGAGTGAGAAGCTGTCTTTCCTTGTTATATGATAGTGATGAAACTGGTTAAACTCTTCCGCACTGCAGACCAGAGTGGTAGAAAATATTGTGTAGAGAAGGAGAAATAAATTTCCCTCTACCCTTCTAGGTTTTTGGCTGAGAAACCCCAGGTTATAAAAAAGAGATTAACAGGAGAAAAACAAATTTAATTTCATACATACAGGGCCCCAAAGATATGAGACCCAAAGAAGTGACCAAAGCAGGTAGCTTTTATTTTATGTTTTGACAAGGGAAGGATAAATTTGTGGAGGATGAACAAGACAGGGAAGCTGGAGCTTAGGGTAAATTAGAGAGGAAGTAGTAAGATTTGTTTAGGTAGACTTCTTGGCTCCAAATTCTGTCTCTGGTGATAAGGATGTCCCATTTCCTCCTGGCACAGAGAGGGTACATTTCACATGGAGATTTCTTTTCTGCTTTTAGAGAGACAAAGGACGCTCAGAGTGCCCTTCTTGTACAAGCTGTTTCTTATGTAAATTTAATTCAAAATAATCATTATGCACTTTTTGGGGTGGTATACCCTGAACCCCTTCAGCTGCTTTTAGAAAGACAAGCTTTGATCCAAGTTGACCAAGCTGAAAGCAAAAAGGAGACAATATGCAGCTCTGTTAACAGAGACCCTCCTGCTCATGGCAGGATAGCTGAGGCTCAGTTACTCCAACTTCTTGAAGAATTGCAAAACCCAGACTTTCTGCCCTGTTCTAAAATTAGCATAAAAGGCAAGGAGGTGGGGAAACACAACAGGGGGATGAAATTGGGACACCTGAGAGTCAGAGAAATGAAGGAAGCCAGAGTCCTTGGGCCCTTCCCACACACCTTCCTTAAACCGTGATTTAGGGAATCCTTCCTAGTGTGGGCTGCAGCCTGATCACAGGTGCAGATGATTCTGCCTTGGCTATCGTCTCACAGAGCCAACAGGGAAACAGTCGAATTTATAACAGCTTCTCCCAACTCCCCCCTTTCCTCTATGAAAGAATGTTCCTCTCTTTTGTTCTCCAGACTTGCCCGTGGTTTTTTCTGTAGCTGGCATGTACTGAGTTGCCATTCTCTGCTCTTCCTGAATTAACCCATTTTGCTGGCCAGATAACTGGCAGTTTTATTTTTAAGATTAACCACATGCTATAATAGATCCCTATCTTGTTAAGTGAGTTTGAATTGGGTTTCTGACACTTGGAACAGAAGGGGTCCTGCCTCATACCATAACTGCCCATTCAGTTTTCCATGGACCACAACCTGACTTGGGTCCCAGGACTCCTCTGCAACTGCTGTTGCCATTCACATTGACTGACTTTCTGGAAGCAAATCTGATGAACCCGGGCTCCTGAGCGGTTCTGTCGGTTAAGCATCTGCCTTCAGCTCAGGTCACGATCCCAGGGTCCTGGGATCGAGTTCCACATCGAGCTCCCCACTCAGCATGAAGCCTTCTCCTCCCTCTCCCTCTGACTGTCGCTTCCCCCTGCTTCTGCTCTCACTGTTTCTCTCAAATAAATAAATAAATAAAATCTTTTAAAAAACATTAAAAAAAAATCTAATGAACCCTTTTCAATCTTTACCTTCCTGGATCTATTTATTGAATTTGATGCTATTTATGATTCTTTTTTTTTTTTTTTTTGCTATTTATGATTCTTTTCTTGAAATTCTCCTACGTTGACCTTTAAGAGACAATGCTTTTCTTTTCTTTTCTTTTCTTTTCTGGTGGTTGTTCTTGCTTTTTTGTTTCTCCTTAGTTTATTTTCCAGAACAGTGCTTTTCTCTAAACTGATTTGCTCCCAGTGTTACGCTCTCGACCTTCTTATCATCTTCATGAGGCAACTTCTCCCAGGGTGACACAATTCACGGTGGAAGCTTCAGGATCTTTATCTTTGTCTTACTTCCAGACTCATATAGTCCACTGCCAACTGGAGGTCTCCTCTCAACTTGCCACAGACACCCTCAGAAGTAACATCTCAAATCCAATCTTGTCGTTTATCCACCCAGCTATGGGTTTCTTATTTTGCTCCAATCACGGCCACTAGTACCACATTTAAATACTTGCCTTTGTTCGAAATGAGTATAGTCACTGGCTCTTCCTGTTCTTCATCCTTTCATCAAATTCCATCAATTATATTACACAAATATTTCTCAAATCTGTGGCTGCATATCTTATGCTTTTTCCTTAATTTTGTCTGGACTACATCAGCTCTGCATTACACGACTCCAGGAGCCTCCATGTAACTACTTGGTGAAAGGAGTCGTGATGGTAATGGTCCTGATTAGGCCCTCATAACTTCTTACTCGCCTTCTGTTGCTTCTTTTTAAAGTTCTCCTCACTTCCAGACTCGTTTCTCTTTAACCCTCTCTCCAAGTGCGGCCTGTGAGGGCGAAAGTGTTCGCTGCTGGGGATGCCTGCACTTTAGCCTTGTGAAAGTGGACCACTGTTCTTGGTTTGTGAACATACTCACATCTTCAATACCAGAGATATTGTTTACCCCTAACTTCTTTAAAGAGAACTGAAGTGTTTTATCGTCTGCTGTAGCTGTTCTATGAATCACCTTCCTCTTTCAGGGAGCAGTTCCTTTCCCTCCAATGCATACTGTGCTTGCAGTTTGTAAGTTTCTCTTGGTTCGTGATAGTTTCTTTAATCTTGTTGAGCTGAAATGGGACCATGGTGTGGAGTGAGGGGGGTCAAGGGTGCACTAGGGTTGGCTCTCAGGGGTTCTCAGGTGGACCAGCCGAGATTAGATGCACACACACGCACTGAACCTAACTTTTAATTAAGTGTCTGTGCCCATGGGAGATAGCATCTGAGAATCTACAGAGGGAAACTGCTGCTGTCACAAAGTTCTCCTTCGATAAATCAGAGGAAGGTCATCGGGACCCACATCCCAGGTTAAGGGCCCAGCTTCTCCGGAAGGGCATCTCTTCTCCTAGGGAATATTGGTGGGAATATCCTTCTAGGGCTAGGACTCTACACACAGGAATTTTCCTCTGTCTAGCTCACTCCCTGCCCTGCAAGATGCTGGGATGGTGCGGGGGACACTAAGGGTAAGTGACTTGTACTGATCACAACCATGTGTAGGTGACCAGACTGCGACCAGGTAGTGACTCCTCACAGCCCAGTCCAGAGTGTGTGTGTGCGTGCATGCACACATGCACTTTTCCCAGGGCTCAGTTCTGACCCTGATTGTTATTCTTCAAGTACTAGGTCTTTATCAGAGGAAATGCTAACTTTCATCCTCCTCCTCGTTTGTTTTTTCTTTTCTTTCTTTCTTTTTTTTTTTTTTTTTATTCCTAAGGATAAAAGGCCAGATCTCTAGTCCAGGCAATAACCATCAATAGCCATTCCCTGAGGCATTTCTGAGCCAGCTACTCTTCATTTTTAGAAACCCCTGGCTTTCCTCTACTCAGAACACAAAGTCATAAGACTTCCATAAGGATTCTGCTGTGAGGGAGAGAAAGCTTAGAGAACTCCTTCCAGAGTTCTACTGATGCCTTTTTCTACGAAGTATTCCCCAGTGGATCTAAGCAGCCCAGTTTTCAAACAGTTCACCCAGTTGTTTTTAAAGTGCTATTTATTCAAAGTTACCAAATTTTAAAAACAGATTTTACTACTCTAACTTTAATGTGTTGCCATTTGAGGATTAGTCTTTCAAAGTTATCTGTGATGTTATAGGACAATTTTTTTTAAAGACAGGATTTTTGTATGATAAAATCAATGCTTAATATTTAGAAAAGATTAGGCCTCAAAATAAAATAAGATGAAAACTGAGAGGGAGGCAAACCATAAGAGACACTGAACTCTAAGAAACAACAGAGGGTTGCGGAGATGAGGTAGGTGTAGGGAAGGGATAATTGGGTGATGGGCATTAAGGAGAGCACTGAATGTAATGAGCACAGGGCATTGTATGCAACTGATGAATCACTAAATTCTACCTCTGAAACTGATTAAAAAAAAGATTAATCTTCATAAATTTCCTCATTTAAAAAAAAAGGAGGGGCGCCTGGATGGCTCAGTGGGTTAAGCCTCTGCCTTCGAGTCAGGTCATGATTTCAGGGTCCTGAGATAGAGGCCCACATAGGGCTCTCCTTTCAGCAGGAAGCCTGCTTCCCCCACCCCTGCCTGCCTCTCTGCCTACTTGTGATCTCTCTGTCACATAAATAATAAATAAATATTTTTTAAAAAAGGAACATTTTTCATAGAAAATTTGGTAAGAGAAGTAAAGCAGAAAATTGAGGGAAAAGAAACATCTGAAGAAAACTAGTTTTGATGTCTTGGTAAATTTCATTTCAACTGTACTGTTGATTTGCTTTCTAATTTCAATAATTTCTACCTTTATTTTTTTTATGTCCTTCTTTCTACCTTGACTTTATTTGCTAGTCTTTTAGGAGTTTCTTGGCTTGAAAACACACTTTTGTAATTTTCAGTCTTTCCTAAATTATTTCTGATTACTCTATATAAATTTGAATATCTGTGTTTTTTTTTTTTTTAAGATTTTATTTATTTTATTTGACAGACAGAGATCACAAGTAGGCAGAGAGGCAGGCAGAGAGAGAGAGAGAGAGGAGGAAGCAGGCTCCCTGCTGAGCAGAGAGCCCGATGCGGGACTCGATCCCAGGACCCTGAGATCATGACCTGAGCCGAAGGCAGCGGCTTAACCCACTGAGCCACCCAGGCGCCCAAATATCTGTGTTTTTTATGACTGAATCTAATACACATAAAAAGTTCTGACACATCCTCATTGTTCATCTCTAAATATTTATAATTTGTGTTTGAATTGTTTAATTCTTTAAAGAATTTTTAATGAGGACATTTGACAAAAATTTTGTTATATAATTACCTATAGTTTTGCTGTTCAATACAGTAGTTAGTAGCCACGTGTGGCTAATGAACACTTGAAATAAGATTAGTCTAAACTGAGACAGGCTTTAAGTGTAGAATATACACTAGTTTTGAAGACTCGGTATGAAAAATCAATTATTTTTATATTGATTACATATTTAAATGATAACATTTTGGATATATTTGGTTAAATAAGACATTAAATTTCACTTGTGTTTTTGTTCTGTAGCTATCAGAAAAATTTAAATTATGTACATGTTTGCATTTGTGGATTGCATTAGATTTTCATCCAATCGCATTAATCTATAGACTTATTTTTTCATTGGAACTATTAATTTCAGTGTGTTAAATTAATCTGCTAAAACTGGGATTTGACAACTTTGAAGTAACACTGGTAGGTCCCCAAAAATCCATAACCTGTTACCCTGGTGGAGTGCCTTTTATCAATATAAAAAAACTATTCTGATTTGCCCTTTTTAATGCTTTTTGACTCGAAGTCTGATTTTCTCTGATTCTAACATTTCTACATTTGCTTTGTTTTGATTAGCATTTTACATAGTATTTTTCTCTATTCCTTTATTTTCAAATGTCCTGCATCATTTTGTTTTAGGTATATCTTTATAAACTGCATACAATTATTTTTTAAAATACAATTTGAAAGACTCTTCTTTTAAATATATTAATTCAATTCATTTGAACTTTCCGTGATTATTAACATGTTACAACTGTTTTCTGATCACTTATTTTGTGTTTCTGATTACAGAGGCATTGTTCTCTCTCCCCTGACTTCAGATTTATTGGATCAGTGGCCTTCCTTTTTTCTCATCCTTACTCACATTGGGTTTGACACCTTTGCTCTTGGCTGCCTGGCAGAAGGGCAGAGATTGGAGAAGAGACATCCTTCCAGTACAGCATCTGCATAGAGTCACCCTGACCACTGTCCCCTCCTACTGCCTACTGTGTCTGCTTCTTCCTGGCTCAGGGACCATAACCTTTCCCACATTTTGACAGAGTCTGCTCTTCCAGGAATTGGGACTATGGTTCCATATTCCTCGCAAATTCTAGTTCACCAAGAATACCACCTCGTATTTACATTTGCTGTTATTGATTTTGTTAACTTTAAAAAGAAAACTGCCAGTTGTTTTATCAGCAACAATGTGTTTATTCCGTTAAAGCAGAGAATCACAATTTGCAGTCTGCAAGCTACTGCAAAGCCACTGGCAAGTCAAGAGAAGAGAGGAACACTCTTTTATAGAGGAAAGGGGGGGAGTTGGGAGCAGTTCCAAGAATTGTGACTTCTCATTGGCTGAGTTGTGACTGTCTCTCATTGGCTGGGCTGTTGCTGGGAAAAAGAAAACCTCTCTCTTGCCTTATGGGGTTGTAAACTAATATAGACGTACAAGGTAAGTCTCTTCCTGTTGGGGTCTGTAATCTACAGTGAGTGGTAGGGATGACAGATTCCCCTTCTGGCCTCCTGACTCCACTTCAGTGAGGCTTTCTTTTATTAATTCTCCCAGTTTTTTTCTTTTTCTTTCTTTTTTCTCTTAATCCTCTTACTATCTACTGATTTAGTGTGGAGAGCAAGCAGAAGTATGGCTTAATTTATCATCTTCATCTCACTGTGATATATTTACTTTCTGCTTTTTTTCTATATGTATTTTTTATCTTAATATAGTTTTAGTCCAATATCTGCATACATAATTTTGTGTCCTGATTTTCCACTTAGCATTTTAAGTATTTTCCTCATACTATTACATGTATTTTAAAACTTCATTTTAGGGATGCCTGGGTGGCTCAGTCAGTTAAGTGGCTGATTCATGGTTCAACTCAGATAATGATCTCAGGGGCGTGGGATTGAGCTCTGTTTCAGGCTTTGTGCTGGAGCCAGTTTGAGATTCTCTCTCCCTCTCTCTGCCCCTCCCACTCACTTGCATGCACTCTCTCAAATAAATAAATGAATAAATAAAATCTTCAAAAACAAACAAAAAACCCCTTCATTTTAAATGTCTGTTTAATATCCCATCAAGGAAAATTATTCAACATTTCCCATTTTTAGAAATTTAGGGGTTTTTTTTTTGGACACCTGGTGGGTCAGTTGGTGGAGCGTCTGCCTTCAGTTCTGGTCATCATCCCAGGTTTTTATATCTACCTACCTATACACATTTCTATCCATCAATCATGTTTTTATCTATTTATCTGGCTATATAAGTGGCAATTTCATTTGGTTCAGCTAAATGTCTACCCTTGGGGCACCTGGGTAGCTCATTAAGTTAAGCATCTGCCTTTGGCTCAGCTCATGATGTGAGGATCCTGGGATGGAGCCCCACATCGAGCTGCTTGCTCAGCAGGGAGCCTGCTTCTCCCTTTACCTGCCCCTCCCCCTGTTTGTGCACACACACACTCTCTCTCTGACAAATAAATAAATAAAATCTTTAAAAAAAGAAATTTAGGTTGTTTTCATTATTCTGGTGTTAAAAAGTGATCACATTACCAGCTATATTTCATATTTTGAATTGTAGTCTTAGTGGGGTAATATTTATTGAGTACTTACTATGTGTCAGTCTCTATTCTTGGCACTTGAGATATATCAGTGAACAAAATAAAGATCAGTGGACTCTTGGAGTTTACCTTCTAGCAGGTGATATGGACAATAAACAGGAGACATAATAAATAAGTAAATTAAATAGTATTTTGAAGTAGAGTACAGTGGAAAAGAAAAAGTAAAGCAGTTTAAGAGGTAACCAGAGTGCTGGAAGGAGAGGGAGAATGGAGAGTGGCCAGGTTTATCTTCATTGGGAAGTGATATTTAAGCAAAGAGTTTCAGAAAGCGAAAGTGGTAAGTGTGCAGGTATCTGAGGGAATAGCATTTCAGGCAGAGGGAACGGTCAATGAAGAAGCCTTAAGGTAGGAGTGTGTTGAGCATGTTTGAGGAACTTGTGTGGCTGGGCAGAGACTGGTGATGAGGTCAGAGAAATAAGGGGGTAGCACAGATCATTTAGAGCTTTCTAGAACATGGTAATGATTTGGACTTTGCTATGGTATGAATGTTTATTCACATTTGAAATTCATATGTTGAAATAAACCCCAAGTTGATGCTATTAGGAGGTTGATGCTATTAGGGGCCTTTGGGAGGTGCTCAGGTCACAAGGGGACCTCACAAATGGGATCAGTGCCCTTATAAAAGAAGCCTGAGAAAGCTCTTCTATCCCTTCCACCATGTGAGGTTATAGCAAGAAGAAGCTATGAACCAGCAAGCCTGCCTTTGCCAACACTTTGATTTTGTTGGGCTTTTTTGTTGTTTAAAAGCCACCGATCAATGGAATTTTTTAAATAGCAGTCCAAGTGGACTAAGACAGGTTTCTACTCTGAATGATAAAAAATGCAAGTTTTTGTTTTTAAGATTTTACTTTTATTTATTTGTCAGAGAGAGAGCAGACAAACACGGAGAGCAGTAGGCAGAGGAAGGAGCAGGCTCCCCCTTAGCAGGGGGCTGGGATCATGAACTGAGGAAGGAAGGAAGGAGCAGGATCCCCCCAGCAGGATGCTGGGATCATGAACTGAGCCAAAAGCAGACGCTTAACCAACTGAGCCACTCAGGCATCCCCAAAACTGCAAGTTTTAAGAAAAAGAACTGCCTGCTCTGGCTGAAGTGTTTAAGGATTACTCAGACCTCAATGTTGAGGCAAGACTTCAGGGGAGAGAGTTGGCAGTGGCTCCCACTAGGTGGTGACAGTTCAAGTGACGACACTATTGTGCTTTGATACATAGAGAGGGATAGAATCAGTAGGATTTCCTGACAGAGTGGAGGGGATGTGTGAGACCAAGAGGCTGGTGACATCCCAAAAGACACCTTATGAGAAACACAGAGCCAGAACTACCTAGGCTGGCCACTCCTGAATTCCCAACCCACAGAAACTCCAAGATAATAAATGGTTTTCCGAAATCACCAAATATTGGAGTACTTTGTTATGTAGCAATTAGATAACTAATACAGTCTCCAAACCAAACTCCTCCTGTTTTCCCCAAACCTGATTCAACAGCAGGCTTCTCTACCTCAGATGATAGTAACTTCATCCTTCCAATTGCCCAGGCTTCAGACTTTGGAGTTATTCTTTTTTTTTTTTTTTTAAGATTTATGTATTTATTTGAGAGAGAGACCAGGGGGAGGGGCAGAGGAAGGGGGAGAGGAGCACTGGCATGCAGGGCATGATCCCACAACCCTCAGATCATGACCCGAGCTGAAATCAAGAGCCAGAAACCCAACTGACTGAGCCACCCAGGTGCCCTTGGAGTCATTCTTGAGAGACTTTTTTTTTTAGCTGGCATCTAAGGTGGGCAGACATGTGGGGCTGAGTCCTTAACCTGTAGGATATGTGTTACCTCTAATTAGTGTCAAAAGTGGATTGAATTGTTGGACACCCAGTTGGTGTAAGAGAACTGGGAAATGACAAGTATTTCGTGTTGGAAAAAAACCACACGTTTGGTGTCAGAAAACATCACACATTTCCCGCTGGGAGAAGTGGGGAGTTCCCGGTCCCAGCTGGCTCTTTGTCCAGGCAGCCAAGAGTGAGGCTCCATGACCATTTTCAAACAACGAACTTATTACACTATAAGTTTAATTCTCCACTTGGGCAGGGTTCTCAAGAGCGCTGTAAAAGACGAGGACAGACCACACAGAATATGGAAGAAAAATTAAACTGCATAAAAGGTGGACAATAGAAAAGTGATTAGCCAATTCTATTCATTGGGACCTAGAATAAATTTTGAGTATGATGATTTGTCGTTTATCATACTGAAGAAGATCTGTGCTTCCTTGACAAGGATCATGCCTTAGTCTGTTTGAGTTGCTATAACAAAATGCCATAAACTGGACTGGTTAAAAACAACAGAAATTTATTTCTCACCATTCTGTGAGCTGCAAGTCTGAGATCAGGGTGCCAGCATGGTTGGGTTCCAGTGAGGGTTTGCCTCTGGGTTGCAGACTGCTGGCGTCTTGTATCCTCAGAGATCAGAGAGGGGAAGCAAGCTCTCTCATGACTCTTATGAGGGGACTGATCCCATTCTTAAGAGCTCTACCCTTAGGACCTCATCTAATCCTAATCATCTCCCAAAGGCACTACATCTTAAACCCATCACATTGGAGGTAGATTTCAACATATGACTTGTGGGGGCACAAGCATTCAGCCCACAGCACCCATCCCTCTGTTCTAGCTGTTGTATGTTCCCACCTCACCATTCCACAAGTTAACAGTGCATGGAGGGCCCCAAAGCCCTCTCCACCAAAACACATCCTCCTCTTGCTCAAACTTCTTCCTACATAGGGCCTTTCCCACTCTCTATTCCTGAGGGACCACGCTCAGTCCTTACATTAGATAACTAGAAGTGTGACTGCTTATTGTCACATTGTCATTAATCACTTCCTGTGGAACCATTTTCCAAAATGAGACCATACATGTCCCAAGGGCAGAGAGAAGCCTTATATGTTCTCTGTCCCCAGGTACCACCTGTTGAATTGCACAGAATGAAGGCTGAGCACAAGACTGGCTTATTAAGAGGAAGGAGTGAAAGGTACAAAAGAGCAGATGCTTCTTCAAACAAATGAACAGTTTAAATAGATTTTAGAAATATCAATCAACCCTTTAAATGAATTTTTATCATTTTCTCTTATAGACTGTTTTACCCACAAGTGCTCTACAGGTCAAAAGTAAGTGACTTCTTAGGGCAATGAGGATAGAAAGATATTTGTGGGGCTTCAGGAAAGGTCAACCCAAGGATTCTACAGCCAGGAATGACAGGAAGTATTGAGCTTGAATTCTGACTGGCCTCAGACTGAACCAGCATTTCTCCTTTTATGGTTTTGAGAGCGTGCCCCTCAGTAGCCTCATCTTTCAAATGAGAGTGAAAATAACAGTGTCTACCTCACAGGAGCAAGGAGAAGATGACAGAAGACAATGCATGTGGAATGCTTAGTACGGCCCCTTTCACGGAAACACTCAACAGACAGGAGCTATTATCATCCTTATTACTATTTTTCAATCTTCTCCAGAAGGCAGGGGATGCTGGAAGCACAGGAGGCAGAACCAGGGTTGCATTAGGAGGGAGACTCGTTTTGAGATGAGGCTATGAGAAGCATGACAAACTCCCAGTGGGGTCTTGGAGCAGATGGGCCTGAGCTGTTCCTACGGCATGGACTGGGGTCGGCAAGGGGACAGGGCTAGAGGGCTGCCTGGAGCACCCCTCGAAAAGTCTCCAAGCCAGAGGGGAGCCGCTGGGCTTTGTCCTCACTGGATGAGAAGCGTCTGAGGCTAGAGGAAAACATGGCCCATGAGACCCATAGTGAAGACATGCCTGGGGTCCAGGGTGAGGCAAGGCTGAGGGCAGAGAAGGTTGCCATAAACTGTGGACAAAATTGAAAAAACTGAACACTAGGGCTATGGTGGTGACTGCACAGTATAAAGGGAGGGGTGGAGACTAGACACAAGCAGACACAAGGGACATGGCCAGGTAATGGATGAAGGAGGCAAGGAATGGAGAAGTGAGCCCTGCTCCTTGCATGGGACTTTGGTGATTTTTGTTTGTTTGTTTAAGTAGGCCCCATACCTAGCATAGAGCCCAACGTGGGGCTCTTGATCTCATCTGAGCTGAGATCAAGAGTCAGATGCTTAACCCACTGAGCCACTCCGGTGCCCCTGACTTTGGTGATCTTCTAAACAAGAACCACTTTGGTGTGACCATGTTTGCCGTGATGATGGAGTGGCCTTCTGAAGAATTGGGAAGCTGGTCTGAGGAAGGGGTTGAAGAAAACTCTGCATATTCTTTGTGAGACTGAAGTGATGTTAGGACATCCACTGGAGACACCACAGAGACGCCACCATAAAGAACCCATGGCGGGGTGTCTGGGTAGCTCGGTCTTTAAGCATCTGCCTTCAGCTCAGGTCATGATCCCAGCGTCCTGGGGTCAAGCCCTGCATCAGGCTCCCTGCCCAGCAGGAAGCCTGCTTCTGCCTCTCCCCTGCTTGTGTTCCCTCTCGCTGTGTCTCTCCCCCACTGCAGGGAGAGGGGCTGAGCATGATGGGCACTGGGGAAGGCCGGGGACCGGGAGTGGCTTGTAGCCACAGTGAGGGGCCACAGCGGGGTAGGGGTTGAGATAAGAATGCACAGATCCAGCCCAGGGGAGGAGGGCTCGAAGTTAAAATGCTCTTCTCCTTAACATAGTTTTGAATATTTACTATGTGCCAGGCACATACTAACACCCTGTCACATTAGAATGTGAGGCACTCGATGTTGTTATAACAGCTTTATGGTGGGAAACAGACCTGGGGGGCTTAAGTGGTAGGGATAATTTTGAACTAAGAGCTGCCTGACTCCCAAACCCACATTCCTAACCACAGCTGTGGCTCTGCCCTGGGGAACCCTGCAGGGACTGACACTTGAAGCCCAGTGATGCTGATATAACGCTCATGACAGGGGCAGAACTGTGGGCTCTAACAGGGAGATACCAGGCTGGGGAGCCCATCGTGGCCACTGTGGGAAAGGGAACAATCTCCATATATTTTCCAGAGAAAAGACTCCAAGTGTATGGGGTTTGGAGTGTGAAGATTTTCAGAAATGAGGGAGGGCTAAGAAGGGGATCTGCCTGAAAGTACAAAGTGGGAGAGAAAAGAGCCCTACAGGGCTGGGAGCCCTGAGCTCAGTTCAAGTGCAGGGTTGTGACTTGGGCACTGTCCATTTTTCTCTCAGAGTAAGTCTTAGGGTGAGAGAAATCAACCCGAGGCCCCAGTGAAGCCTCCAGAAATGCTGCTCTGTGTTCCAGGACCCATCCAGTAGGAAGCCTTCGCAGATGACTGTGGTGGGAAGTCACTTCGACTCCTCCTCACCCTCCGTGCTGCCTCTGCCTCCCCCAGGCCCTGGAGCGCTGGGAGCAAGGGGGGACAACTTCCTTGTGCATAACACTGAAGTCAGTGCCCTGGTGGGGAGCACTCTGGGGGCCATAAGCAGATGTGGGACAAGGTGAAGCCTAGGGAGCATGGAGCTATGAGGTTCTCCCTACCTCCCATCTCTGCTCCTGGGCACACGTGTCCCCAGCTGCCACCCATGTACCTTCAGGCCACAGTCCCTTGTTCTATTGAGTGGAGCACACCTGGATCAGTTCTACTAGACTGGAGCCCTACTGGAGCCCTACTGCAAGCCCCAGATTTGAGGGGACACACCCTGCTCTGGGCCTGAGCTTCTCTGTTGGCTCAGGTTTCTGAGGCTGTTCCACTCTGGGACACTCACTCTGATCCCTTCAGTCTGGCTGTCCCAGGGATGCCTCACCTGTCCACAGACACAGCTGAGAGGAGGGACCCTCATTCAGACTTGCTGTCTGGCTGGAATCCACCAAGCATTCTAGGGGCTTCTGTTGCCCCTGCCCTCCTGCCCCTGCTGTCTTGAAGGCCCCCTGGGAGGGGTCGGCACAGTCCTGACCCGCACCTTCTCCTGACCGTGTTGGCAGAGATGGGTCCGTGGGCAGGGTGAGCCGTTCCCTCCTCACAGAGTCTTCTTCGGCTGACCAGCTCCTGCCGTCTGTCCTTGCAGACCCCGCCCCACCTTTCCCGTTCATCCTCACATTCTCTGGCCTTCCTGGCTTAGCTCCACGCTCGCTCTCCCCAGCCCAGCCTCCAGCTTCTGTAGGACATTCAGATTTCAGCATCACCCCTGAACAGTGCCCCACACAGAGCTGGGATTTACACAGTGTGACTTCTCACTCTCCTTAAGAAAGCACACGCCACTGTGCCAGCTTTCCTAACGTTCTCTGTGGATGTGTTTTCACTGCTGTGCTTTTCCGGAGCATGATGGGCCCTGAGGAGAATCCGTGCAGCAAATGACTATGAGGAGGATCTTAGGCTAAGTACTGGGCAGAGCAGGCCCCTCAGACCCTTTCTCCTCTGCCCCGGGGCCACACAGAGAAGAGCAGTGCATACCCCCAGCTCCCCTCCAAAGCTGCTCTCTGGACTGTGGGACTGACAGCTGGCAGAGGGGCCAGGGTCCCTGACAACCGCCCTCTGCCCCTGCTCTGATTTCAGACCCCAGATCTGAAGGTGATGCCTGATCCTGCCGCTAAGCTGGCTGCTGCCCTACATGGAGAAGAGGGGCTAAGGGCAGGGAGGGCCCCTGGATTTGGGGGAAGTGTCTTGTTCTGCCCTATACCAAGGGGACACTTGGAGAAGGGGTGCCTAAGTGGAGTATTCCAAGGGCAGCAGGTAAGAGTGTACCCTGGATGCCAACCCTATCTCCTGTTGCCTCCTGAACCACATCTTCAAGCTACTTGGTCCCTAGAGGATATGGCCAACAGAGAGGAAGGGAACACTGAGGGCGAATGTGGAGGGTGCATTCCAAACATACAGAGGAGCCTCTGACATGCTCTGTCCTTGACAATGGCAGAGGCAGCTGCAAAAAAACAGGGGCCTCACGGGATAACCCAGAGTGTTGAACCCCTCCAGCAAAGCCAGAAGAAGCTCCTCGGTCCCTCCCCTGCTCTCCAACTTTCTCCTCCCTCTTGTTCTTCATCTTTTCCTGTGTTAGTCAGCAATCAGTTCCTGTTCCTGCTCTAGATTTCTATTTGGAACACAGGTGACTCCTGTGGGAGTGGCCTTTGTCGGGGCTGCTCCAACCTTGTACCCAGCTGGCTCCAAGCTCCTGGGTCTATCCTCCAGAGATCTAGCTGCTGGTTCATCTCTGCCCTAGTGACTGGTTCCAGCAAGTCCTGGAGTTTCCCAGCAGGGGAGACTGTGGCAGCACCTGCCCAGGTCCAATCTGCCCAGAGCCCCCAGCACCGTCTGCACTCTCCCTTCTCTCCTTATGCCTCCTCTCTGCCTCCTCAGCACTAGGAAGCCCATTTTCTAGAAGCATCTGGCTTCTCAGTTGCACCTACCTTCCACCTGGTCACACCTGTCTCTCTCCTCACAGGGAAAGTTCTGTGGTGCTGATTGCCACTGCTGCTGTCCACGCCCCTCAAACAGTCAGTGAGGAGCTTGGAAAGGGCAGTGTAGTGTGAGGTAGGAGAAGTGAATATTGATCCTGTGTGAAAATAAAATTCAAATGTACACAGCCTTGCACTCCATCCTGTCCACATTTATAGTTATGTTCGTTGCCTTTGTCTCATTGGGTGCCCACATGAATCCAGAGACAAGTCAAGACTGAAATCCAGCCTGTGCTCGGCTTGCCGACCCTGGAGGCTTAACATTTGTATTCACCAAGTCAGGCTTCTGTGGGGTTGTACCAGCTCAGTGGAGAGTTCTTTTTAAAATTCACACCAGGGGGGGGAATGAAAGAATAGAATAGAATAGAATAGAATAGAATAGAATAGAATAGAATAGAATAGAAT